>NC_047015.1:300000-463441 GCF_902652985.1 Pecten maximus | reverse complement strand
TCAACTTCTTCTCAATAACCAAGAGGCCCAGGGACTTGATATTGGACCTGTAGCATGCTGGGGTGAAGGGCTACAAAGTTTGTTCAAATAAATGGCCTTGACCTTCATTCAAGGTCATATGAGTCAAATAGGCTATAATCTTCAAACGACTTCTTCTCAATAACCAAGAGGCCCAGGGACTTGATATTGGGCTTGTAGCATGCTGGGGTGAAGGGCTACAAAGTTTGTTCAAAGAAATGACCTTGACCTTCATTCAAGGTCATATGAGTCAAATAGGCTATAATCTTCAAACGACTTCTTCTCAATAACCAAGAGGCCCAGGGACTTGATATTGGGCCTGTAGCATGCTGGGGTGAAGGGCTACAAAGTTTGTTCAAATAAATGACCTTGACCTTTATTCAAGGTCAAATGGGTCAAATAGGCTATAATCTTCAAACAACTTCTTCTCAATAACCAAGAGGCCCAGGGACTTGATATTGGACCTGTAGCATGCTGGGGTGAAGGGCTACAAAGTTTGTTCAAATAAATGGCCTTGACCTTCATTCAAGGTCATATGAGTCAAATAGGCTATAATCTTCAAACGACTTCTCCTCAATAACCAAGAGGCCCAGGGACTTGATATTGGGCCTGTAGCATGCTGGGGTGAAGGGCTACAAAGTTTGTTCAAATAAATGACCTTGACCTTCATTCAAGGTCACATGGGTCAA
Source organism: Pecten maximus (assembly GCF_902652985.1). Lineage (NCBI taxonomy): Eukaryota > Metazoa > Mollusca > Bivalvia > Pectinida > Pectinidae > Pecten > Pecten maximus. The sequence goes on along the minus strand of NC_047015.1, from coordinate 462,734 downwards.
ATAAGCTATAATCTTCAAACGACTTCTTCTCAATAACCAAGAGGCCCATGGGCTTGATATTGGGCCTGTAGCATGCTGGGGTAAAGGGCTACAAAGTTTGTTCAAATAAATGACCTTGACCTACATTCAAGGTCACATGGGTCAAATAGGCTATAATCTTCAAACGACTTCTTCTCAATAACCAAGAGGCCCAGGTACTTGATATTGGGCCTGTAGCATGCTGGGGTGAAGGGCTACAAAGTTTGTTTAAATAATTGACCTTGACCTTCATTCAAGGTCACATGGGTCAAATAGGCTATAATCTTCAAACGACTTCTTCTCAATAACCAAGAGGCCCAGCGACTTGATATTGGGCCTGTAGCATGCTGGGGTGAAGGGCTACAAAGTTTGTTCAAATAATTGACCTTGACCTTCATTCAAGGTCACAGGGGTCAAATAGGCTATAATCTTCATACGACTTCTTCTCAATAACCAAGAGGCCCAGGGACTTGATATTAGGCCTGTAGCATGCTGGGGTGAAGCACTACCAATTTTGTTCAAATAAATGACCTCGACCTACATTCAAGGTCACAGGGGTGAAATCGGCTCAAATCTGTAAACAATAATTTTGCGATAGCCAAGAGCCTCCAAGACCTGATATTAGGCCAATAGAATGCTGGAATGAAGGACTAGAAAATTTTTAATATGAATAAAACTAGCTTACAATGATATTTGAATAAAGAGGTAATCAACATAGTATCTTTAGAAATGACTTCAATCAACTTCAAAGTTGCTGTAGAGCCAGGTGAGCGATACAGGCCCATTGGGCCTCTTGTTATACATTGTTTGGTTCCCAGACTGACTACATTGTTATACATTGTTTAGTTCCCAGACTGACTACATCGTTATCAATTGTTTAGTCCCCACACTGACTACATCATTATAAATTATTTGTTCCCAGACTGACTACATTGTTATAAATTGTTTGTTCCCAGACTGACTACATTGTTATACATTGTTTAGTTCCCAGACTGACTACATCATTATAAATTGTTTAGTTCCCAGACTGACTACATTGTTATAAATTGTTTGGTTCCCAGACTGACTACATTGTTATACATTGTTTGGTTCCCAGACTGACTACATTGTTTGTTCCCAGACTGACTACATTGTTATAAATTGTTTGTTCCCAGACTGACTACATCATTATAAATTGTTTAGTTCCCAGATTGACTACATTGTTTGTTCCCAGACTGACTACATTGTTATACATTGTTTAGTTCCCAGACTGACTACATCGTTATCAATTGTTTAGTCCCCACACTGACTACATCATTATAAATTGTTTGGTTCCCAGACTGACTACATTGTTATAAATTGTTTGTTCCCAGACTGACTACATTGTTATACATTGTTTAGTTCCCAGACTGACTACATCATTATAAATTGTTTAGTTCCCAGACTGACTACATTGTTATAAATTGTTTGGTTCCCAGACTGACTACATTGTTATACATTGTTTGGTTCCCAGACTGACTACATTGTTTGTTCCCAGACTGACTACATTGTTATAAATTGTTTGTTCCCAGACTGACTACATCATTATAAATTGTTTAGTTCCCAGATTGACTACATTGTTTGTTCCCAGACTGACTACATTGTTATACATTGTTTGGTTCCCAGACTGACTACATTGTTATAAATTGTTTAGTTCCCAGACTGACTACATCATTATAAATTGATTGGTTCCCAGACTGACTACATTGTTATTAGTTCCCGGACTGACTACATTGTTATAAATTGTTTGGTTCCCAGACTGACTACATTGTTATAAATTGTTTGGTTCCCAGACTGACTACATTGTTTGGTTCCCAGACTGACTACATCATTATAAATTGTTTGGTTCCCAGACTGACTACATCATTATAAATTGTTTGGTTCCCAGACTGACTACATTGTATCAATTGTTTGTTCCCACACTGACTACATTGTTATAAATTGTTTAGTTCCCAGACTGACTACATTGTTATAAATTGTTTGTTCCCAGACTGACTACATTGTTATCAATTGTTTGGTTCCCAGACTGACTACATTGTTATAAATTGTTTGTTCCCAGACTGACTACATTGTTATAAATTGTTAGTTCCCAGACTGACTACATTGTTATCAATTGTTTAGTTCCCAGACTGACTACATTGTTATAAATTGTTTGGTTCCCAGACTGACTACATTGTTATAAATTGTTTGTTCCCAGACTGACTACATCGTTATAAATTGTTTGGTTCCCAGACTGACTACATTGTTATAAATTGTTTGGTTCCCAGACTGACTACATTGTTATAAATTGTTTGGTTCCCAGACTGACTACATCATTATAAATTGTTTGGTTCCCAGACTGACTACATTGTTATAAATTGTTTGGTTCCCAGACTGACTACATTGTTATCAATTGTTTGTTCCCAGACTGACTACATCATTATAAATTGTTTAGTTCCCAGACTGACTACGTCATTATAAATTGTTTGGTTCCCAGACTGACTACATTGTTATAAATTGTTTGGTTCCCACACTGACTACATTGTTATACATTGTTTGGTTCCCAGACTGACTACATTGTTATAAATTGTTTGTTCCCAGACTGACTACATCATTATCAATTGTTTAGTTCCCAGACTGACTACATTGTTATACATTGTTTGGTTCCCACACTGACTACATTGTTATAAATTGTTTGTTCCCAGACTGACTACATCATTATAAATTGTTTAGTTCCCAGACTGACTACATCGTTATAAATTGTTTGTTCCCAGACTGACTACATTGTTATAAATTGTTTGGTTCCCACACTGACTACATTGTTATAAATTGTTTGGTGTCCAGACTGACTACATTGTTATAAATTGTTTGTTCCCAGACTGACTACATCAATATAAATTGTTTAGTTCCCAGACTGACTACATCATTATAAATTGTTTGGTTCCCAGACTGATTACATTGTTATAAATTGTTTGGTTCCCACACTGACTACATTGTTATAAATTGTTTGTTCCCAGACTGACTACATCATTATAAATTGTTTAGTTCCCAGACTGACTACATTGTTTGTTCCCAGACTGACTACATTGTTATACATTGTTTGGTTCCCAGACTGACTACATTGTTATAAATTGTTTAGTTCCCAGACTGACTACATCATTATAAATTGATTGGTTCCCAGACTGACTACATTGTTATTAGTTCCCGGACTGACTACATTGTTATAAATTGTTTGGTTCCCAGACTGACTACATTGTTATAAATTGTTTGGTTCCCAGACTGACTACATTGTTTGGTTCCCAGACTGACTACATCATTATAAATTGTTTGGTTCCCAGACTGACTACATCATTATAAATTGTTTGGTTCCCAGACTGACTACATTGTATCAATTGTTTGTTCCCACACTGACTACATTGTTATCAATTGTTTAGTTCCCAGACTGACTACATTGTTATAAATTGTTTGTTCCCAGACTGACTACATTGTTATCAATTGTTTGGTTCCCAGACTGACTACATTGTTATAAATTGTTTGTTCCCAGACTGACTACATTGTTATCAATTGTTAGTTCCCAGACTGACTACATTGTTATCAATTGTTTAGTTCCCAGACTGACTACATCATTATAAATTGTTTGTTCCCAGACTGACTACATCGTTATAAATTGTTTGTTCCCAGACTGACTACATTGTTATAAATTGTTTGGTTCCCAGACTGACTACATTGTTATAAATTGTTTGTTCCCAGACTGACTACATCGTTATAAATTGTTTGGTTCCCAGACTGACTACATTGTTATAAATTGTTTGGTTCCCAGACTGACTACATTGTTATAAATTGTTTGGTTCCCAGACTGACTACATCATTATAAATTGTTTGGTTCCCAGACTGACTACATTGTTATAAATTGTTTGGTTCCCAGACTGACTACATTGTTATCAATTGTTTGTTCCCAGACTGACTACATCATTATAAATTGTTTAGTTCCCAGACTGACTACGTCATTATAAATTGTTTGGTTCCCAGACTGACTACATTGTTATAAATTGTTTGGCTCCCACACTGACTACATTGTTATACATTGTTTGGTTCCCAGACTGACTACATTGTTATAAATTGTTTGTTCCCAGACTGACTACATCATTATCAATTGTTTAGTTCCCAGACTGACTACATTGTTATACATTGTTTGGTTCCCACACTGACTACATTGTTATAAATTGTTTGTTCCCAGACTGACTACATCATTATAAATTGTTTAGTTCCCAGACTGACTACATCGTTATAAATTGTTTGTTCCCAGACTGACTACATTGTTATAAATTGTTTGGTTCCCACACTGACTACATTGTTATAAATTGTTTGGTGTCCAGACTGACTACATTGTTATAAATTGTTTGTTCCCAGACTGACTACATCAATATAAATTGTTTAGTTCCCAGACTGACTACATCATTATAAATTGTTTGGTTCCCAGACTGATTACATTGTTATAAATTGTTTGGTTCCCACACTGACTACATTGTTATAAATTGTTTGTTCCCAGACTGACTACATCATTATAAATTGTTTGGTTCCCAGACTGACTACATCATTATAAATTGTTTGTTCCCAGACTGACTACATTGTTATACATTGTTTGGTTCCCAGACTGACTACATTGTTTAGTTCCCAGACTGACTACATTGTTATAAATTGTTTGGTTCCCAGACTGACTACATTGTTATAAATTGTTTGGTTCCCAGACTGACTACATTGTTATAAATTGTTTAGTTCCCAGACTGACTACATTGTGATAAATTGTTTGGTTCCCAGACTGACTACATCATTATCAATTGTTTGGTTCCCAGACTGACTACATCATTATAAATTGTTTGTTCCCAGACTGAGTACATCATTATAAATTGTTTAGTTCCCAGACTGACTACATTGTTATAAATTGTTTGGTTCCCAGACTGACTACATTGTTATAAATTGTTTGGTTCCCAGACTGACTACATTGTTATAAATTGTTTGGTTCCCAGACTGACTACATTGTTATAAATTGTTTGTTCCCAGACTGACTACATTGTTATAAATTGTTTGGTTCCCCGACTGACTACATTGTTATAAATTGTTTAGTTCCCAGACTGACTACATTGTTATAAATTGTTTGTTCCCAGACTGACTACATCATTATGAATTGTTTGGTTCCCAGACTGACTACATTGTTATAAATTGTTTGGTTCCCAGACTGACTACATCATTATAAATTGTTTGGTTCCCAGACTGACTACATTGTTATAAATTGTTTGTTCCCAGACTGACTACATCATTATGAATTGTTTGTTCCCAGACTGACTACATTGTTATAAATTGTTTGGTTCCCAGCCTGACTACATTGTTATAAATTGTTTGGTTCCCAGACTGACTACATTGTTATACATTGTTTGTTCCCAGACTGACTACATTGTTTAGTTCCCAGACTGACTACATTGTTATAAATTGTTTGTTCCCAGACTGACTACATTGTTATAAATTGTTTAGTTCCCAGACTGACTACATCATTATAAATTGTTTAGTTCCCAGACTGACTACATTGTTATAAATTGTTTAGTTCCCAGACTGACTACATTGTTATAAATTGTTTAGTTCCCAGACTGACTACATTGTTATAAATTGTTTGTTCCCACACTGACTACATTGTTTGTTCCCAGACTGACTACATTGTTATACATTGTTTGGTTCCCACACTGACTACATTGTTTGTTCCCAGACTGATTACATTGTTATACATTGTTTGGTTCCCAGACTGACTACATTGTTATACATTGTTTGGTTCCCAGACTGACTACATTGTTATACATTGTTTGGTTCCCAGACTGACTACATTGTTATACATTGTTTGTGCCCACACTGACTACATTGTTATACATTGTTTGGTTCCCACACTGACTACATTGTTATACATTGTTTGGTTCCCAGACTGACTACATTGTTATACATTGTTTAGTTCCCAGACTGACTACATCGTTATAAATTGTTTAGCCTCACACTGACTACATCATTATAAATTATTTGTTCCCAGACTGACTACATTGTTATAAATTGTTTGTTCCCAGACTGACTACATTGTTATACATTGTTTAGTTCCCAGACTGACTACATCATTATAAATTGTTTAGTTCCCAGACTGACTACATTGTTATAAATTGTTTGGTTCCCAGACTGACTACATTGTTATACATTGTTTGGTTCCCAGACTGACTACATTGTTTGTTCCCAAACTGACTACATTGTTATAAATTGTTTGTTCCCAGACTGACTACATCATTATAAATTGTTTAGTTCCCAGACTGACTACATTGTTTGTTCCCAGACTGACTACATTGTTATACATTGTTTGGTTCCCAGACTGACTACATTGTTATAAATTGTTTAGTTCCCAGACTGACTACATCATTATAAATTGATTGATTCCCAGACTGACTACATTGTTATAAATTGTTTAGTTCCCAGACTGACTACATTGTTATAAATTGTTTGGTTCCCAGACTGACTACATTGTTATAAATTGTTTGGTTCCCAGACTGACTACATTGTTTGGTTCCCAGACTGACTACATCATTATAAATTGTTTGGTTCCCAGACTGACTACATCATTATAAATTGTTTGGTTCCCAGACTGACTACATTGTTATAAATTGTTTGGTTCCCAGACTGACTACATCATTATAAATTGATTGGTTCCCAGACTGACTACATTGTTATAAATTGTTTGGTTCCCAGACTGACTACATTGTTTGGTTCCCAGACTGACTACATCATTATAAATTGTTTGGTTCCCAGACTGACTACATTGTTATACATTGTTTAGTTCCCAGACTGACTACATTGTTTGGTTCCCAGACTGACTACATTGTTATACATTGTTTGGTTCCCAGACTGACTACATTGTTTGGTTCCCAGACTGACTACATTGTTATACATTGTTTAGTTCCCAGACTGACTACATTGTTTGGTTCCCAGACTGACTACATTGTTATACATTGTTTAGTTCCCAGACTGACTACATCATTATAAATTGTTTAGTTCCCAGACTGACTACATTGTTATAAATTGTTTGGTTCCCAGACTGACTACATTGTTATACATTGTTTGGTTCCCAGACTGACTACATTGTTTGTTCCCAAACTGACTACATTGTTATAAATTGTTTGTTCCCAGACTGACTACATCCTTATAAATTGTTTAGTTCCCAGACTGACTACATTGTTTGTTCCCAGACTGACTACATTGTTATACATTGTTTGGTTCCCAGACTGACTACATTGTTATAAATTGTTTAGTTCCCAGACTGACTACATCATTATAAATTGATTGATTCCCAGACTGACTACATTGTTATAAATTGTTTAGTTCCCAGACTGACTACATTGTTATAAATTGTTTGGTTCCCAGACTGACTACATTGTTATAAATTGTTTGGTTCCCAGACTGACTACATTGTTTGGTTCCCAGACTGACTACATCATTATAAATTGTTTGGTTCCCAGACTGACTACATTGTTATAAATTGTTTGGTTCCCAGACTGACTACATCATTATAAATTGATTGGTTCCCAGACTGACTACATTGTTATAAATTGTTTGGTTCCCAGACTGACTACATTGTTTGGTTCCCAGACTGACTACATCATTATAAATTGTTTGGTTCCCAGACTGACTACATTGTTATACATTGTTTAGTTCCCAGACTGACTACATTGTTTGGTTCCCAGACTGACTACATTGTTATACATTGTTTGGTTCCCAGACTGACTACATTGTTTGTTCCCAGACTGACTACATTGTTATAAATTGTTTAGTTCCCAGACTGACTACATTGTTATAAATTGTTTAGTTCCCAGACTGACTACATCATTATAAATTGTTTAGTTCCCAGACTGACTACATTGTTATAAATTGTTTAGTTCCCAGACTGACTACATTGTTATAAATTGTTTAGTTCCCAGACTGACTACATTGTTATAAATTGTTTGTTCCCACACTGACTACATTGTTTGTTCCCAGACTGACTACATTGTTATACATTGTTTGGTTCCCACACTGACTACATTGTTTGTTCCCAGACTGATTACATTGTTATACATTGTTTGGTTCCCAGACTGACTACATTGTTATACATTGTTTGGTTCCCAGACTGACTACATTGTTATACATTGTTTGGTTCCCAGACTGACTACATTGTTATACATTGTTTGTTCCCACACTGACTACATTGTTATACATTGTTTGGTTCCCACACTGACTACATTGTTATACATTGTTTGGTTCCCAGACTGACTACATTGTTATACATTGTTTAGTTCCCAGACTGACTACATCGTTATAAATTGTTTAGCCTCACACTGACTACATCATTATAAATTATTTGTTCCCAGACTGACTACATTGTTATAAATTGTTTGTTCCCAGACTGACTACATTGTTATACATTGTTTAGTTCCCAGACTGACTACATCATTATAAATTGTTTAGTTCCCAGACTGACTACATTGTTATAAATTGTTTGGTTCCCAGACTGACTACATTGTTATACATTGTTTGGTTCCCAGACTGACTACATTGTTTGTTCCCAGACTGACTACATTGTTATAAATTGTTTGTTCCCAGACTGACTACATCATTATAAATTGTTTAGTTCCCAGACTGACTACATTGTTTGTTCCCAGACTGACTACATTGTTATACATTGTTTGGTTCCCAGACTGACTACATTGTTATAAATTGTTTAGTTCCCAGACTGACTACATCATTATAAATTGATTGATTCCCAGACTGACTACATTGTTATAAATTGTTTAGTTCCCAGACTGACTACATTGTTATAAATTGTTTGGTTCCCAGACTGACTACATTGTTATAAATTGTTTGGTTCCCAGACTGACTACATTGTTTGGTTCCCAGACTGACTACATCATTATAAATTGTTTGGTTCCCAGACTGACTACATCATTATAAATTGTTTGGTTCCCAGACTGACTACATTGTTATAAATTGTTTGGTTCCCAGACTGACTACATCATTATAAATTGATTGGTTCCCAGACTGACTACATTGTTATAAATTGTTTGGTTCCCAGACTGACTACATTGTTTGGTTCCCAGACTGACTACATCATTATAAATTGTTTGGTTCCCAGACTGACTACATTGTTATACATTGTTTAGTTCCCAGACTGACTACATTGTTTGGTTCCCAGACTGACTACATTGTTATACATTGTTTGGTTCCCAGACTGACTACATTGTTTGGTTCCCAGACTGACTACATTGTTATACATTGTTTAGTTCCCAGACTGACTACATTGTTTGGTTCCCAGACTGACTACATTGTTATACATTGTTTAGTTCCCAGACTGACTACATCATTATAAATTGTTTAGTTCCCAGACTGACTACATTGTTATAAATTGTTTGGTTCCCAGACTGACTACATTGTTATACATTGTTTGGTTCCCAGACTGACTACATTGTTTGTTCCCAAACTGACTACATTGTTATAAATTGTTTGTTCCCAGACTGACTACATCATTATAAATTGTTTAGTTCCCAGACTGACTACATTGTTTGTTCCCAGACTGACTACATTGTTATACATTGTTTGGTTCCCAGACTGACTACATTGTTATAAATTGTTTAGTTCCCAGACTGACTACATCATTATAAATTGATTGATTCCCAGACTGACTACATTGTTATAAATTGTTTAGTTCCCAGACTGACTACATTGTTATAAATTGTTTGGTTCCCAGACTGACTACATTGTTATAAATTGTTTGGTTCCCAGACTGACTACATTGTTTGGTTCCCAGACTGACTACATCATTATAAATTGTTTGGTTCCCAGACTGACTACATCATTATAAATTGTTTGGTTCCCAGACTGACTACATTGTTATAAATTGTTTGGTTCCCAGACTGACTACATCATTATAAATTGATTGGTTCCCAGACTGACTACATTGTTATAAATTGTTTGGTTCCCAGACTGACTACATTGTTTGGTTCCCAGACTGACTACATCATTATAAATTGTTTGGTTCCCAGACTGACTACATTGTTATACATTGTTTAGTTCCCAGACTGACTACATTGTTTGGTTCCCAGACTGACTACATTGTTTGTTCCCAGACTGACTACATTGTTATAAATTGTTTAGTTCCCAGACTGACTACATTGTTATAAATTGTTTAGTTCCCAGACTGACTACATCATTATAAATTGTTTAGTTCCCAGACTGACTACATTGTTATAAATTGTTTAGTTCCCAGACTGACTACATTGTTATAAATTGTTTAGTTCCCAGACTGACTACATTGTTTGTTCCCAGACTGACTACATTGTTATACATTGTTTGGTTCCCACACTGACTACATTGTTTGTTCCCAGACTGATTACATTGTTATACATTGTTTGGTTCCCAGACTGACTACATTGTTATACATTGTTTGGTTCCCAGACTGACTACATTGTTATACATTGTTTGGTTCCCAGACTGACTACATTGTTATACATTGTTTGTTCCCACACTGACTACATTGTTATACATTGTTTGGTTCCCACACTGACTACATTGTTATACATTGTTTGGTTCCCACACTGACTACATTGTTATACATTGTTTAGTTCCCAGACTGACTACATCGTTATAAATTGTTTAGCCTCACACTGACTACATCATTATAAATTATTTGTTCCCAGACTGACTACATTGTTATAAATTGTTTGTTCCCAGACTGACTACATTGTTATACATTGTTTAGTTCCCAGACTGACTACATCATTATAAATTGTTTGTTCCCAGACTGACTACATTGTTATAAATTGTTTGGTTCCCAGACTGACTACATTGTTATACATTGTTTGGTTCCCAGACTGACTACATTGTTTGTTCCCAGACTGACTACATTGTTATAAATTGTTTGTTCCCAGACTGACTACATTGTTTGTTCCCAGACTGACTACATTGTTTGTTCCCAGACTGACTACATTGTTATACATTGTTTGGTTCCCAGACTGACTACATTGTTATAAATTGTTTAGTTCCCAGACTGACTACATCATTATAAATTGATTGATTCCCAGACTGACTACATTGTTATAAATTGTTTAGTTCCCAGACTGACTACATTGTTATAAATTGTTTGGTTCCCAGACTGACTACATTGTTATAAATTGTTTGGTTCCCAGACTGACTACATTGTTTGGTTCCCAGACTGACTACATCATTATAAATTGTTTGGTTCCCAGACTGACTACATCATTATAAATTGTTTGGTTCCCAGACTGACTACATTGTTATAAATTGTTTGGTTCCCAGACTGACTACATCATTATAAATTGATTGGTTCCCAGACTGACTACATTGTTATAAATTGTTTGGTTCCCAGACTGACTACATTGGTTGGTTCCCAGACTGACTACATCATTATAAATTGTTTGGTTCCCAGACTGACTACATTGTTATACATTGTTTAGTTCCCAGACTGACTACATTGTTTGGTTCCCAGACTGACTACATTGTTATACATTGTTTGGTTCCCAGACTGACTACATTGTTTGGTTCCCAGACTGACTACATTGTTATACATTGTTTAGTTCCCAGACTGACTTCATTGTTATAAATTGTTTGGTTCCCAGACTGACTACATTGTTATACATTGTTTGGTTCCCAGACTGACTACATTGTTTGTTCCCAAACTGACTACATTGTTATAAATTGTTTGTTCCCAGACTGACTACATCATTATAAATTGTTTAGTTCCCAGACTGACTACATTGTTTGTTCCCAGACTGACTACATTGTTATACATTGTTTGGTTCCCAGACTGACTACATTGTTATAATTGTTTAGTTCCCAGACTGACTACATCATTATAAATTGATTGGTTCCCAGACTGACTACATTGTTATAAATTGTTTAGTTCCCAGACTGACTACATTGTTATAAATTGTTTGGTTCCCAGACTGACTACATTGTTATAAATTGTTTGGTTCCCAGACTGACTACATTGTTTGGTTCCCAGACTGACTACATCATTATAAATTGTTTGGTTCCCAGACTGACTACATCATTATAAATTGTTTGGTTCCCAGACTGACTACATTGTTATAAATTGTTTGGTTCCCAGACTGACTACATCATTATAAATTGATTGGTTCCCAGACTGACTACATTGTTATAAATTGTTTGGTTCCCAGACTGACTACATTGTTTGGTTCCCAGACTGACTACATCATTATAAATTGTTTGGTTCCCAGACTGACTACATTGTTATACATTGTTTAGTTCCCAGACTGACTACATTGTTTGGTTCCCAGACTGACTACATTGTTATACATTGTTTGGTTCCCAGACTGACTACATTGTTTGTTCCCAGACTGACTACATTGTTATAAATTGTTTGGTTCCCAGACTGACTACATTGTTATACATTGTTTGGTTCCCAGACTTAAAACATTGTTTTTCATTTGTTTCAGCCCCAGATCAACTACAACGAGTGGCGCCTTTTGTACTTCATCTCATTCCTACTACTGGTTGGATTTTTTGTCCTTAACATGTTTGTTGGTGTGGTTGTAGAGAACTTTCACAAGTGTCGTGAAAACCAGGAGAAAGAAGAGAGAGCCATTAGGGCTGCAAAACGCTCTCAGAAGATGGAGGCCAAACGGAAGAGTGAGCTTGGTTTACTGTGTCTGAAGCACAAACGATACTCTTACAAGGGGCTTCCTTTTAATATCTGTTTATTAGCCCATTATCATCAGGTAGTGGACTGTTTATTAGCCCATTATCATCAGGTAGTGGACTGTTTATTAGCCCATTATCATCAGGTAGTGGACTTTTTATTAGCCCATTATCATCAGGTAGCGGACTGTTCTTTGTTTATTAGCCCATTATCATCAGGTAGTGGACTGTTTATTAGCCCATTATCATCAGGTAGTGGACTGTTTATTAGCCCATTATCATCAGGTAGTGGACTTTTTATTAGCCCATTATCATCAGGTAGTGGATTGTTTATTAGCCCATTATCATCAGGTAGCGGACTGTTCTTTGTTTATTAGCCCATTATCATCAGGTAATGGACTTTTTATTAGCCCATTATCATCAGGTAGTGGACTGTTTATTAGCCCATTATCATCAGGTAGTGAACTGTTTATTAGCCCATTATCATCAGGTAGTGGATTGTTTATTAGCCCATTATCATCAGGTAGCGGACTGTTTATTAGCCCATTATCATCAGGTAGCGGACTGTTTATTAGCCCATTATCATCAGGTAGTGGACTGTTTATTAGCCCATTATCATCAGGTAGTGGATTGTTTATTAGCCCATTATCATCAGGTAGCGGACTGTTCTTTGTTTATTAGCCCATTATCATCAGGTAGCGGACTGTTTATAAGCCCATTATCATCAGGTAGCGGACTGTTTATTAGCCCATTATCATCAGGTAGTGGATTGTTTATTAGCCCATTATCATCAGGTAGCGGACTGTTTATAAGCCCATTATCATCAGGTAGTGGACTGTTTATTAGCCCATTATCATCAGGTAGTGGATTGTTTATTAGCCCATTATCATCACGTAGCAGTCTGTTTATTAGCCCATTATCATCAGGTAGTGGATTGTTTATTAGCCCATTATCATCAGGTAGTGGATTGTTTATTAGCCCATTATCATCAGGTATTGGACTGTTTATTAGCCCATTATCATCAGGTAGTGGACTGTTTATTAGCCCATTATCATCAGGTAGCGGACTGTTTATTAGCCCATTATCATCAGGTAGTGGACTGTTTATTAGCCCATTATCATCAGGTAGTGGACTGTTTATTAGCCCATTATCATCAGGTAGCGGACTGTTTATTAGCCCATTATCATCAGGTAGTGGACTGTTTATTAGCCCATTATCATCAGGTAGCGGACTGTTTATTAGCCCATTATCATCAGGTAGTGAACTGTTTATTAGCCCATTATCATCAGGTAGTGGACTGTTTATAAGCCCATTATCATCAGGTAGCGGACTGTTTATTAGCCCATTATCATCAGGTAGCGGACTGTTTATTAGCCCATTATCATCAGGTAGTGGACTGTTTATTAGCCCATTATCATCAGGTAGTGGAGCTTATATACAGTTAATTGCAGTTCTCCACACTTTGTCACATGACTATAGTGGATAATTAATTAGGACCTTATATACAGTTAACTACAGTTCTACACACATTGTCAGATGACTAGTGGATAATTAATTAGGACCTTATATACAGTTAAGTACAGTTCTCCACACATTGTCACATGACTAGTGGATAATTAATTAGGACTGAGGTTTTGAACATGTACAAGCTCCTCAATGGAAGTTGGCGAATTTGACTTTTTTTTAAATTGAGTATATATTAAATTGTAGCTAATTATTTCAGGCATTTTGATATTGAATGTAAACGATAAGAACCAATCTATGCCTTCATTAAAAGATTTACTTAATATCATCAAAAATGACATAGGATAGCAGACAACATTTATCTGATCCACCTGTACACTAACAAACAACTACCTTACAGAGCTCAACAGACCACCCTATTGGGCCAACTACAACAAATGCCGCCTGCTCATCCATGCTGTTGTCAATAGTAAATACTTTGACCTTGCCATTGCTGGGGTTATAGGGTTAAATGTCATCACCATGGCAATGGAATATTACATGATGCCTGCTGTAAGTATATTATATCGACAACAAAAACATATACAATAGGATATGCATTATTCTTTCTGCTACTATATTTGTATAGGGAAAGGTCATTAATCTATTTATATATAGAGAGGTCATTAAGTTATTTATATAGGGAGAGGTCTTTAAGTTATTTATATAGGGAGAGGTCATTAAGTTATTTATATAGGGAGAGGTCATTAAGTTATTTATATAAGGAGAGCTAGGTCATTAAGTTATTTATATAGGGAGAGGTCTTTAAGTTATATAGGGAGAGGTCATTAAGTTATTTATATAGGGAGAGCTAGGTCATTAAGTTATTTATATAGGGAGAGGTCATTAAGTTATATAGGGAGAGGTCATTAAGTTATTTATATAGGGAGAGGTCATTAAGTTATTTATATAGGGAGAGGTCATTAGGTTATTTATATAGGGAGAGGTCATTAAGTTATTTGTATAGGGAGAGGTCATTAAGTTATTTATATAGGGAGAGGTCATTAAGTTATTTATATAGGGAAAGGTCATTAAGTTATTTATATAGGGAGAGGTCATTAAGTTATTTATATAGGGAGAGGTCATTAAGTTATTTATATAGGGAGAGGTCATTAAGTTATTTATATAGGAGAGGTCATTAGGTTATTTATATAGGGAGAGGTCATTAAGTTATTTATATAGGGAGAGGTCATTAAGTTATTTATATAGGGAGAGGTCTTTAATTTATTTATATAGGGAGAGGTCATTAGGTTATTTATATAGGGAGAGGTCATTAAGTTATTTATATAGGGAGAGGTCTTTAAGTTATTTATATAGGGAGAGGTCATT
Organism: Pecten maximus; assembly: GCF_902652985.1. Taxonomy (NCBI): domain Eukaryota; kingdom Metazoa; phylum Mollusca; class Bivalvia; order Pectinida; family Pectinidae; genus Pecten; species Pecten maximus. The sequence continues at coordinate 447,158 of NC_047015.1, read as the reverse complement.
AAGTTATTTATATAGGGAGAAGTCGCTAATCTTTTTATATAGTGAGAGGTCATTCAATTACTTATATAGGGAGAGGTCGTTAATCTGTTTATATAGGTAGAGGTTTCAAATATAATAATATAGCAAGAGGTCTTGAATATATTTATAAAGCGAGAGGTCTAAAATATATATATATAGCGAGAGATTGCATTATTCTCTATATTTAATGTGACAGAAGTGAGACGGATTGTTTTATTCGTTCTGAATTGTTGGCTTAATTATTTCAGGAGCTACAATTTACTTTGAAGATCTTCAATTACTTTTTTACGAGTGTTTTCATCATCGAAGCCACAATGAAGATTATAGCTCTGGGTATGATGAGGTACATCAAGGACAGGTGAGTTTCCAGAGTGACCTGGTCATAGTTGGGTCACGCTGGGTAGAGCTGTATATAAACAAACCAGCTACTGTATTATTACACATTGTTAGTGGCTTTACGTGTATGGATGTACACCATGTATCGCACGTTTTACAGCCATTGACACCTACCGACCTTAACATTGCTGTAAGACGTGTGATTGCTATGTGTTGTTACCTATGATTATATTGTTGTTTGTTGTATAATCAGCAGTGTTGTCAGTTAACTCCCCCATCTCCACAGAGAGTACATAAAGGATTTTAAATGATGGCACTTAAGTTATGACCTCAAACTTATCTTGTAGAAGAGTTGGGAACTAAGTACAGATTCATGTGCATTTCAGTTTAGGATAAATATTGCAACTCCTCATCAAATTTTTATATGAATGACAACATGTACTTTACACAGTACTAACCATGTACTATACACAGTACTAACCATGTACCATACACAGTACTAATCATGTACTATACACGGTACTAATCCATGTACTATACACAGTACTAACCATGTACTATACACAGTACTAACCATGTACTATACACAGTTCTAACCTTGTACTATACACAGTACTAACCATGTACTATACACAGTACTAACCATGTACCATACACAGTACTAACCATGTACTATACACAGTACTAACCATGTACCATACACAGTACTAACCATGTACTATACACTGTACTAACCATGTACTATACACAGTACTAACCATGTACTATACACAGTACTAACCATGTACTATACACAGTACTTACCATGTACTATACACAGTACTAACCATGTACTATACACAGTACTAACCATTAACTATACACAGTACTAACCTTGTACTATACACAATACTAACCATGTACTATACACAGTACTAACCATTAACTATACACAGTACTAACCTTGTACTATACACAGTACTTACCATGTACTATACACAGTACTAACCATGTACTATACACAGTACTAACCATGTACTATACACAGTACTAACCATGTACTATACACAGTGCTAACCATGTACTATAAACAGTACTAACCATGTACTATACACAGTACTAACCATGTACTATACACCGTACTAACCTTGTACTATACACAGTACTAACCTTGTACTATACACAGTACTAACCATGTACTATACACAGTACTAACCAATTTGTACCTTTTTAACCAACCCGGCCTAAACCCCCTTAAATACACATTCTAACCATGTATATAAACAGACTCCTGTACTATCCCCAAAAGTACTTACAAGTTTTAACCAGTACTAACCCGTTAAAATTACTGGGACTAAACCCTTACTAACCAATACTAAACCCTGTACCCCCCACATACAACCATTTTAAAGTACCAAATTCTAAACCCTAACCCTGTACCCTACCCAGTACTAACCTTAACCTACACAAATTTTAAAAACCCTGTAATTAAACAGTACCAAAACCCCCTTCCATACAGGGAATAAAAATGTACTAAACTGGGAAAACCCTGACTATACACAGTACAACCAGTTTTAAAACACAGTTACTAACCTGTAATTTCACAGTTTTAAACCATGTACCATACCATACAAACCCTGTACCTAACTACTAACCAGTAATAAAAAAGTTAAACCCTTTGTTTTTACTAAAAATGTACTAACCATTTAAACCCCCATGTACCTATACACAGTACTAACCATGTACATACACAGTACTACCATGTACTATACCCAGTACTAACCATGTACTATAAGGTAAATTAAACCCGGGACCATACCGTCCTTAAACCCTTCTAACACATACTAAAAGTACATACACCAAGGGCTAAACCAAAACCAGGGACATAAACCCACTAAACCCTGTACCAAAACCGGGACTAAACCCTGTCTATCACATACTAACCATGTACTATAACGGGATAACCAAAGCCCATAAAACCAAAATTGTTACTTTAAAACCATTTACTTATTTTCCGGTACTTAATCCCTTAAATTTACACAGTACTAACCCGTCTGACAAAAAGTACTAACATTTACTATTTTTTTTTACCAAAGGGATTTTAAAACCCCTTGTTAAACCCTCACAGTACTACCTGTACTATAACAGTATTTAAACCCTGTACTATACCAAAAAACTAACCCCTGGAAATAGACCCAGTAGGAAAACCCTTCATAAACGGTTTCCCATGTCTATACCGGGACTAACCATGTCCCCAACCAAATTTCTAACCATGGACTAACACAGTAATACCTGTAATTTACCGGGAAAAACCCGGGCTATACCGGGGACTAACCCTTTTCCTTTCACGGGACAACATTTACTTACACAGTACAACCATTAAAATTTCACATACTAACCAGTACCTTTCACAGGGACAACCCTGTTTCTATACACATTTCTAAACCCTGTAATAACCCCATTTCTTAAATGTTTTACAAAAAGTAAATAAACCTGTAATTCACGTACTAACCCTTAAATATTTCACATTATTAACCCTGTAAAAATACACCCGAAACTTTTAACCCGTAATATAAACATATAACCCTGGAATAAAACCAAACTAACCCCTTTATACACAGTCCCACCCCTGGACTTTACACAATACTAAAAAATGTACTATAAAATTTCTAACCAGTCTATTTCCCCGTTAAACCCTGTACAACACAGACTAACCCTTACTTTCACAGTATTAACCCTGTTTCATACACGTAAAAACCATTACATTTAAATACCAACCCGTACTTTAAACCTGTATATCCCCAGTACTTAAAACCCTTTTCTTACCCGTACTAACCAAAGTACTATACCCAAAAAGGGACTTAAAAAGGGAATACACATACTAACCAAAGTAATTTCACAGTACTAACCAAATTTTAAAAAAACCAGTTCCCCAACCCTGTACCCCTTTCCCAGTACTAACCATGGACTTTACACCCGTACAACCCAATTAAATAAAACAGTTTTCCCCCTTTTACTTTTAACAAATAAACCAAAGTCCCCTACACAGTACCAAACCCTGTAAAATTTACCCATTAAATAACCCCGACTTTAAACATAAAAAGGAATATACACAGTACTAACCAGGCCCCCCAAAATAAACTCCCTTAAAAAAGCTCATTTTATTACAAATCTTTAACCCCCCCTTACATTCCCTACAAAATTTTTACCCCCCATTAAAAAATTTTTAATCCCCTTTTTCCTACACCTCTTACCCAAAAAAATTCCAGGGCCCAAAAAATTGGGAACCCCACACATTACTAAAATTTTTAATCCGTCCAAAAACCCCCTTAAACCCCCATTTTTTAACATTTATTTTACAAGTAGAACCAAACTTTTAAATTCCATTTTTTTAAAAGGTTTTGAACCAAGGACAAGGGTACTTTTTTAAACCACTTTTCTAATTTTTTAAACAGTTTAAAGACCCAAAGTACCCTTTTAAAGTAAAACCTTAACTTGAAAATAATTTTAAAAATTTACTTTCCCCAGTATTAAAAATTTTTCTTCCATTCATTTTTCCGGGGAAATTTTTTGGCCCCCAAACCCTAAACCCCCCTTTCTTGCTGCCATTTTTCCTTAAAAATATTTTTAAAAAACCCCCCTTACAAATTTTTTTTTAACCCGGCCCTTTAAACCAAAGGGGAAGTTTAATTTTTTTAAAACTTAAAATTTCCTTTTTCCTTTACAAACCTAAGGGGAAAAGCAAATTACTCAGAAAAGGTTAAACCCCTCCAAAAAACCTTTCCCCCGGGCCCCATTTTTTTGTTTTTTTAGTTTTTTCCAAAATCTTCCAACTTTTTTTGGTTTCCTGTTTTTTTTAAAATTTTTTAAAAGACAAGGAAAAAAGATTTTTTAAAAACCTTTTCTTAATTTAAATTTTTTGGGGTTTTGAAAAAATGTTTTAAAAATTTAGCACCCCCCAGGTTTTTAATGGGGGACAAACCCGGGGGGCCCTTTTAAATTTTAAGTATTTTTTAAAATTTACTTTCCATATTTAACACCCTAAGTTTTTTAAACTATTTCTTTCACATTTTTACCCTTTGGGTTTTAAATTTCCCTTTCAATTTTCCTTTGAAAAATTAAATTTGGTTTACGTTCCTAGCTTACCTAAATTTTATTTGACAACATTTTTTAAAACACCTGAAAATGGGGTTTTTTGGCTTTTTTGGCCCCGGGAAAAAGGCGAATTTAAATTTCCGGAAAAAGTTAACCCAATGAAAAGAAAACATGAAAAAATTGCCTTTTTTCGGGGCAACCCAAAAAAAACCCGTTTTAAAAAATGTTTTATTTATACCCCCCAACAACACTTTTAAAAATAAAAAAGACCAGGCGGGGATCTTCGAAAAAAAAAAATTAATTTTGGTTCATTTTTTCCCAAAAGTTTTCTCAAAAAAAAATGCCTGGTTTAGTTTTTGTTTAAAAAAAAATATAAAGGCAAAATTTTTAAAAATGCAATGATAAGAAATTTTAACCCCTTTTATTTTAAAAAAAGGGAAAAAAATTTTCCAAAAGATTTAGGGGGAAAAAAACAGGGGAAAATTTTGTGGGCCCCCAAAATTCCTTGGGGCCGGAAAAATTTAAGTTAAAATTTACAAATATTACATTCCCCAATTTCATTCCTTTTTACATTAAATTTACATTTCCTTGACTTACCTTCCCAAGGGTTAATTTTTTTGAAAAATTCTTCCAATAAAACCCCGGGCCCAGGGGGTTTAATAAATTTTGTTCCCCTGGGGTTTTTTTGTTGAAAAAAAAAAAAAAAAAAAAAAAAAAAAAAAAAAAGGGGGGGGGGGGGGGGGGGGGGGGCTTTTTTCCAGGGTTTGTTTCAAAATAAATTTAAAAGGTTTGGAAACCTTCAAAAAAAAAAAACAAGGTTCAAAAAAATTTGGGGTTCCCCCCAAAAAATTTGGGGGAAAAAACAAATTTTTTTTAAAAAAAAGTAAATAAAATTTTCCCCTTGGGGGGGAAGGTGTTCTACAAAAATTGTAAATTTTATTACCCTGGGGTCTCACGTTTGCCCCCGGGGAGGGGGTACACTATGCTATATTTTATAGATGGAAATCACAACTTTGATTATCATTTGTTTGACTTCTATTGGAATTCATTCTACCTTTCTTAACATTATCAACATGGGTCAATTTAACTGAAATATTTCAAAACTCATGTGATCGTTAAGGCCAATTTGCCTCTTGTTTCATATTTCCCTTTGTAAAGAATCCATTTTTAGCTCACCTGCCCAAAGGCAGTTTGCCCCTTTATCATGAAACAAGATTGTTGGAATTTACATGTGTCGTGTTAAAATTATATTAAAGTCGTTAAGTTTAATCCCTACAGAAGTAATTAATACATAAAGAAAAACTCAACAACTCGTCTTTAGCGCTTTCATTGCATCTCGGCATTTATTCAGACTGATTTATTCAAAGTTTGTTGTGACGACGTAATGATTTTATTATATATATATCAATCACTGAATCAACTTGATGCAAAATCAGCTGATAGTTTTTGTGGTTTGACACCTCTATTTGAGTTTTGTGTTTCAGCAGTGTTAGGCTGTATTTACTCCTTTTTGTGACTTGTCATTTGCAATGTAAATATAATATTGTCAGCACTTCTCAACTGTCAGAAACTGATCATCATCATGAGTGTCATTAATTCAATGCTAGTAGAACCTCCCTCCTGTTAATATGGAGATATTTAAATGGTTTTTGAGTCATATTATCTAGAATAGCAAAGTTACAATTATAAGGATCACTTTTATTGTATGCATGTATATTATTTAAAACCATATAACTCATTAATCATTTTCATGGATTTATATCAATGGTAAGGTTTGTCCTATGATGGGGTAAGATTTGTCATATGATGGGGTAAGATTTGTCCTATGATGGGGTAAGATTTGTCCTATGATGAGGTAAGATTTGTCCTATGATGGTTAGATTTGTCCTATGATGGAGTAAGATTTGTCATATGATGGGGTAAGATTTGTCCTATGATGGGGTAAGATTTGTCCTATGATGGGGTAAGATTTGTCCTATGATGGGGTAAGATTTGTCCTATGATGGGGTAAGATTTGTCCTATGATGAGGTAAGATTTGTCCTATGATGGTAAGATTTGTCCTATGATGGGGTAAGATTTGTCCTATGATGGGGTAAGATTTGTCCTATGATGGAGTAAGATTTGTCCTATCATGGGGTAAGATTTGTCCTATGATGGAGTAAGATTTGTCCTATGATGGGGTAAGATTTGTCCTATGATGGGGGTAAGGTTTGTCCTATGATGGAGTAAGATTTGTCCTATAATGAGGTAAGATTTGTCATATGATGGAGTAAGGTTTGTCCTATGATGGGATCAGATTTGTCCTATGATGGGGTAAGATTTGTCATATGATGGGGTAAGATTTGTCCTATGATGGAGTAAGGTTTGTCCTATAATGAGGTAAGATTTGTCCTATGATGGGGTAAGATTTGTCCTATCATCAGGTAAGATTTGTCCTATGATGAGGTAGGATTTGTCCTATGATGGAGGTAAGATTTGTCCTATGATGGGGTCAGATTTGTCCTATAATGAGGTAAGATTTGTCCTATGATGGAGTAAGATTTGTCCTATGATGGAGTAAGATTTGTCCTATGATGGGGTAAGATTTGTCCTATGATGGGATAAGATTTGTCATATGATTGGGGTAAGATTTGTCCTATGATGGTAAGATTTGTCCTATGATGGAGTAAGATTTGTCATATGATGGGGTAAGGTTTGTCCTATGATGGGGTAAGATTTGTCCTATGATGGGGTAAGATTTGTCCTATGATGGAGTAAGAGATTTGTCCTATGATGGGGTAAGATTTGTCCTATGATGGGGTAAGGTTTGTCCTATGATGGAGTAAGATTTGTCCTATAATGAGGTAAGATTTGTCATATGATGGAGTAAGGTTTGTCCTATGATGGGGGTAAGATTTGTCCTATGATGTGGTAAGATTTCCCAGTTGTCCTATGATGGGGTAAGATTTGTCCTATGATGGGGTAAGATTTGTCCTATGATGGGGTAAGATTTGTCCTATGATGAGGTAAGATTTGTCCTATGATGAGGAAAGATTTGTCCTATGATGAGGTAAGATTTGTCCTATGATGGGGTAAGATTTGTCCTATGATGGGGTAAGATTTGTCCTATGATGGGGTAAGATTTGTCCTATGATGGGGTAAGGTTTGTCCTATGATGGAGTAAGATTTGTCCTATAATGAGGTAAGATTTGTCATATGATGGAGTAAGGTTTGTCCTTTGATGGGGTAAGATTTGTCCTATAATCGGATAAGATTTGTCCTATTGTTTGTATTTTGATAGAAATGTCCCCCCTGCTATGGATTAACATTTTTCCTTTGATTGCAAAGATATGTCCTTTTAGGTCTGGTTAAAATTGTCCTGTGATGTTGTAATATTGAACACTCAATAAAATAATCATATTAATTTCATATGATAATCACCATTTTCTGTAAGATTTCGTGTTCTGTGAATGAACAGGTTTCTATGTATATAAGATATAGCTTTCAGATACTGCCTATCGTGAAACATCTTCTTGTGTTATTTTTTTAGATGGAACCAGCTGGACATCCTCATTGTCCTTCTCTCGATTGTCGGCATTATATTGGAGGAAATGAAGACAAATGTGATTCCTATCAATCCTACCATCATCAGAGTAATGAGGGTTCTACGCATAGCACGGGGTAAGTAACCAACACTCCTACCATCATCTGTGTAATGAGGGTTCTCCACATAGTCAGGAGTACCAACCCTCCTACCATCATCTGTGTAATGAGGGTTCTCCACATAGTCAGGGGTACGTAACCAACACTCCTACCATCATCTGTGTAATGAGGGTTCTCCACATAGTCAGGGGTACCAACACTCCTACCATCATCTGTGTAATGAGGGTTCTCCACATAGTCAGGGGTACATAACCAACACTCCTACCATCATCTGTGTAATGAGGTTTCTCCACATAGTCAGGGGTACCAACACTCCTACCATCATCTGTGTAATGAGGGTTATCCACATAGTCAGGGGTACCAACCCTCCTACCATCATCTGTGTAATGAGGGTTCTCCACATAGTCAGGGGTACGTAACCAACACTCCTACCATCATCTGTGTAATGAGGGTTCTCCACATAGTCAGGGGTACCAACACTCCTACCATCATCTGTGTAATGAGGGTTCTCCACATAGTCACGGGGCACAACAACACTCCTACCATCATCTGTGTAATGAGGGTTCTCCACATAGTCAGGGGTACATACCAACACTCCTACCATCATCTGTGTAATGAGGGTCTCCACATAGTCAGGGGAATAACCAACACTCCTACCATCTGTGTAATGAGGTTTCTCCACATAGTCAGGGGTACCAACACTCCTACCATCATCTGTGTAATGAGGGTTCTCCACATAGTCAGGGGTACATAACCAACACTCCTACCATCATCTGTGTAATGAGGGTTATCCACATAGTCAGGGGTACCAATACTCCTACCATCATCTGTGTAATGAGGGTTCTCCACATAGTCAGGGGTACCAACACTCCTACCATCATCTGTGTAATGAGGGTTCTCCACATAGTCAGGGGTATGTAACCAACACTCCTACCATCATCTGTGTAATGAGGGTTCTCCACATAGTCAGGGGTACCAACCCTCCTACCATCATCTGTGTAATGAGGGTTCTCCACATAGTCAGGGGTACCAACCCTCCTACCATCATCTGTGTAATGAGGGTTCTCCACATAGTCAGGGGTACCAACCCTCCTACCATCATCTGTGTAATGAGGGTTCTCCACATAGTCAGGGGTACATAACCAACCCTCCTACAATCATCTGTGTAATGAGGGTTCTCCACATAGTCAGGGGTACGTAACCAACACTCCTACCATCATCTGTGTAATGAGGGTTCTCCACATAGTCAGGGGTACGTAATCAACACTCCTACCATCATCTGTGTAATGAGGGTTCTCCACATAGTCAGGGGTACATAACCAACACTCCTACCATCATCTGTGTAATGAGGGTTCGCCACATAGTCAGGGGTACATAACCAACCCTCCTACCATCATCTGTGTAATGAGGGTTCTCCACATAGTCAGGGGTACATAACCAACCCTCCTACCATCATCTGTGTAATGTGGGTTCTCCACATAGTCAGGGGTACCAACACTCCTACCATCATCTGTGTAATGAGGGTTCGCCACATAGTCAGGGGTACATAACCAACCCTCCTACCATCATCTGTGTAATGAGGGTTCTCCACATAGTCAGGGGTAAGTAACCAACACTCCTACCATCATCTGTGTAATGAGGGTTCTCCACATAGTCAGGGGTACATAACCAACCCTCCTACCATCATCTGTGTAATGAGGGTTCTCCACATAGTCAGGGGTACCAACACTCCTACCATCATCTGTGTAATGAGGGTTCTCCACATAGTCAGGGGTACGTAACCAACACTCCTACCATCATCTGTGTAATGAGGGTTCTCCACATAGTCAGGGGTACATAACCAACCCTCCTACCATCATCTGTGTAATGAGGGTTCTCCACATAGTCAGGGGTACATAACCAACACTCCTACCATCATCTGTGTAATGAGGGTTCTCCACATAGTCAGGGGTACCAACACTCCTACCATCATCTGTGTAATGAGGGTTCTCCACATAGTCAGGGGTACGTAACCAACACTCCTACCATCATCTGTGTAATGAGGGTTCTCCACATAGTCAGGGGTACATAACCAACACTCCTACCATCATCTGTGTAATGAGGGTTCTCCACATAGTCAGGGGTACATAACCAACACTCCTACCATCATCTGTGTAATGAGGGTTCTCCACATAGTCAGGGGTACATAACCAACACTCCTACCATCATCTGTGTAATGAGGGTTCTCCACATAGTCAGGGGTACATAACCAACACTCCTACCATCATCTGTGTAATGAGGGTTCTCCACATAGTCAGGGGTACATAACCAACACTCCTACCATCATCTGTGTAATGAGGGTTCTCCACATAGTCAGGGGTACCAATACTCCTACCATCATCTGTGTAATGAGGGTTCTCCACATAGTCAGGGGTACCAACCCTCCTACCATCATCTGTGTAATGAGGGTTCTCCACATAGTCAGGGGTATGTAACCAACACTCCTACCATCATCTGTGTAATGAGGGTTCTCCACATAGTCAGGGGTACCAACCCTCCTACCATCATCTGTGTAATGAGGGTTCTCCACATAGTCAGGGGTACCAACCCTCCTACCATCATCTGTGTAATGAGGGTTCTCCACATAGTCAGGGGTACCAACCCTCCTACCATCATCTGTGTAATGAGGGTTCTCCACATAGTCAGGGGTACATAACCAACCCTCCTACAATCATCTGTGTAATGAGGGTTCTCCACATAGTCAGGGGTACGTAACCAACACTCCTACCATCATCTGTGTAATGAGGGTTCTCCACATAGTCAGGGGTACGTAATCAACACTCCTACCATCATCTGTGTAATGAGGGTTCTCCACATAGTCAGGGGTACATAACCAACACTCCTACCATCATCTGTGTAATGAGGGTTCGCCACATAGTCAGGGGTACATAACCAACCCTCCTACCATCATCTGTGTAATGAGGGTTCTCCACATAGTCAGGGGTACATAACCAACCCTCCTACCATCATCTGTGTAATGAGGGTTCTCCACATAGTCAGGGGTACATAACCAACCCTCCTACCATCATCTGTGTAATGTGGGTTTTCCACATAGTCAGGGGTACCAACACTCCTACCATCATCTGTGTAATGAGGGTTCGCCACATAGTCAGGGGTACATAACCAACCCTCCTACCATCATCTGTGTAATGAGGGTTCTCCACATAGTCAGGGGTAAGTAACCAACACTCCTACCATCATCTGTGTAATGAGGGTTCTCCACATAGTCAGGGGTACATAACCAACCCTCCTACCATCATCTGTGTAATGAGGGTTCTCCACATAGTCAGGGGTACCAACACTCCTACCATCATCTGTGTAATGAGGGTTCTCCACATAGTCAGGGGTACGTAACCAACACTCCTACCATCATCTGTGTAATGAGGGTTCTCCACATAGTCAGGGGTACATAACCAACCCTCCTACCATCATCTGTGTAATGAGGGTTCTCCACATAGTCAGGGGTACATAACCAACACTCCTACCATCATCTGTGTAATGAGGGTTCTCCACATAGTCAGGGGTACCAACACTCCTACCATCATCTGTGTAATGAGGGTTCTCCACATAGTCAGGGGTACGTAACCAACACTCCTACCATCATCTGTGTAATGAGGGTTCTCCACATAGTCAGGGGTACCAACACTCCTACCATCATCTGTGTAATGAGGGTTCGCCACATAGTCAGGGGTACGTAACCAACACTCCTACCATCATCTGTGTAATGAGGGTTCTCCACATAGTCAGGGGTACCAACACTCCTACCATCATCTGTGTAATGAGGGTTCTCCACATAGTCAGGGGTACGTAACCAACACTCCTACCATCATCTGTGTAATGAGGGTTCTCCACATAGTCAGGGGTACGTAACCAACACTCCTACCATCATCTGTGTAATGAGGGTTCTCCACATAGTCAGGGGTACCAACACTCCTACCATCATCTGTGTAATGAGGGTTATATATTTAGGCTTATATAATATGCTTACTTCTGTTTCAGTGCTGAAGTTGCTGAAAATGGCCAAAAGTATTCGTGCCCTGCTTGACACTGTCATACAGGCCCTTCCACAGGTTGGCAATCTAGGTCTTCTCTTCTTCCTCCTTTTCTTCATTTTTGCTGCCCTTGGAGTGGAGTTGTTTGGCCGACTAGGTAGGACTTTTATATACATTATGATACATTATTTTTGATTGGAACTTTGGTGTAAATATTGTCATCGATGATATTCTCCAAACTAGTGGGTACCTCGACAGATTATACATCTATAATATTCTCCAAACTAGTGATTACCTCCACAGATTGTACATCTATAATATTCTCCAAACTAGTGATTACCTCCACAGATTGTACATCTATAATATTCTCCAAACTAGTGATTACCTCCACAGATTATACATCTATAATATTCTCCAAACTAGTGGGTACCTCGACAAATTATACATCTATAATATTCTCCAAACTAGTGATTACCTCCACAGATTGTACATCTATAATATTCTCCAAACTAGTGATTACCTCGACAGATTGTACATCTATAATATTCTCCAAACTAGTGATTACCTCCACAGATTATACATCTATAATATTCTCCAAACTAGTGATTACCTCGACAGATTATACATCTATAATATTCTCCAAACTAGTGATTACCTCCACAGATTATACATCTATAATATTCTCCAAACTAGTGATTACCTCGACAGATTGTACATCTATAATATTCTCCAAACTAGTGATTACCTCCACAGATTATACATCTATAATATTCTCCAAACTAGTGATTACCTCCACAGATTGTACATCTATAATATTCTCCAAACTAGTGGGTACCTCGACATATTATACATCTATAATATTCTCCAAACTAGTGATTACCTCCACAAATTATACATCTATAATATTCTCCAAACTAGTGATTACCTCGACAGATTGTACATCTATAATATTCTCCAAACTAGTGATTACCTCCACAGATTATACATCTATAATATTCTCCAAACTAGTGATTACCTCGACAGATTGTACATCTATAATATTCTCCAAACTAGTGATTACCTCGACAGATTGTACATCTATAATATTCTCCAAACTAGTGATTACCTCCACAGATTATACATCTATGATATTCTCCAAACTAGTGATTACCTCCACAGATTATACATCTATAATATTCTCCAAACTAGTGATTACCTCCACAGATTATACATCTATAATATTCTCCAAACTAGTGATTACCTCCACAGATTGTACATCTATAATATTCTCCAAACTAGTGATTACCTCGACAGATTATACATCTATAATATTCTCCAAACTAGTGATTACCTCCACAGATTATACATCTATAATATTCTCCAAACTAGTGATTACCTCCACAGATTATACATCTATAATATTCTCCAAACTAGTGATTACCTCCACAGATTATACATCTATAATATTCTCCAAACTAGTGATTACCTCCACAGATTATACATCTATAATATTCTCCAAACTAGTGATTACCTCCACAGATTGTACATCTATAATATTCTCCAAACTAGTGATTACCTCCACAGATTGTACATCTATAATATTCTCCAAACTAGTGATTACCTCGACAGATTATACATCTATAATATTCTCCAAGCTAGTGATTACCTCCACAGATTGTACATCTATAATATTCTCCAAACTAATGATTACCTCCACAGATTGTACATCTATAATATTCTCCAAACTAGCGGGTACCTCCACAGATTGTACATCTATAATATTCTCCAAACTAGTGATTACCGCCACAGATTATACATCTATAATATTCTCCAAACTAGTGGGTACCTCCACAGATTGTACATCTATAATATTCTCCAAACTAGGGATTACCTCCACAGATTATACATCTATAATATTCTCCAAACTAGTGATTACCTCCACAGATTATACATCTATAATATTCTCCAAACTAGTGGGTACCTCCACAGATTGTACATCTATAATATTCTCCAAACTAGTGATTACCTCCACAGATTATACATCTATAATATTCTCCAAACTAGTGATTACCTCCACAGATTATACATCTATGATATTCTCCAAACTAGTGATAACCTCCACAGATTGTACATCTATAATATTCTCCAAACTAGTGATAACCTCCACAGATTATACATCTATAATATTCTCCAAACTAGTGATTACCTCCAGGGATGATATATCTATTTTCTGATATTCTTTTGGTTTTACAGAGTGTTCACTGAACCATCCCTGTGAGGGTCTTGGAGAACATGCACACTTCCGTGATTTTGGGATGGCTTTCCTCACACTCTTCAGGGTTGCTACTGGTGACAACTGGAATGGTATCATGAAGGTAATATATACCATCATATAGAAAACTCCCTTTCTGTATCTGTGTGTGCATGTGTGCATTCATGATAATATTGTATACAGGATTGACTGGTTCGCCCGGGTGGGGTGTCCTGCTGGGTGTCTTCAGCAGTATGCTTCAGTGAGGTAGCACTATAAATCGGCAAAAGTTCCGGCCTATCACAAGGAGACTTAACACGAACATACCGCAGCCTCCCAAAACACACATACGCACTCACCACACGCATGCATGTCGCACGCACGGGAGGCCGTCCTTAAATGACCTTAGCTGTTAATAGGACGTTAAATAAAATAAACCAAACTAAACCAAATTCTCATGAACCCAGAAACAAAATTTAGTTATGGTCGTCATGATCCATCAGCCTTCCGAAAACTTCTCACATTTCAAACTTCTTCCGAAGTTTCACCAGTGGGATTCAGCTCTTACCTTTATCAACCCACTAATGCAGTGATCTGTCATTGGATAAACGCAGTCTTGAGTTCAAAAATTTGAATTCCTAGTAAGGGAGATGGGAGGCATGTTTCATTTCACAAAAACAAATACATTTACAAATTTTCTCAAGTTCTAAAAGCCACTGGCACTCAACTTAGGCCGGTAAGACCTGTTATGGAGAGCTCTGAAATTTCCATCACCAATGGCCTTGACTTATTTTCAAGGTCACAGGGTTCAAATATATAAAAATCTTCCAGAATCTTCTTCTCTGATTCCAGAAGACCAAGAGGCCTGATGTGTTGCCAGTAGGTACCTAGGACAGAGTATATTAACTATAAAGTTTCCTCATTTAAATGACCTTTACCTAATTTCAAGGCCATACATGTGGTCTTGACCCGACACCTGTATAATAATATAGTGATAATAACTTGAGGTCTGTCGCAGCCATACATAAGGTAAAAATTGTTAGGTGTTGTACCTGTTCCATGAATAGGTAGGATTAATACTATGTGAAGGTAGGGAGATAAATAATAGTTCGAGGAATGTAGGGTATTTGATAAATTTTACAAGGAATACAGGTTCAAGTAAGTTTTACTAAAATTACTATAAACATCAAAATTTGTCATCTTCCTGTTGTTTACTGGTAGGTTACATGCTGTTATTCACAGGTTATTGTTATTTCCTGTTGTTTACTTGTTGGTTACATGCTGTTATTCACAGGTTATCATTGTTTCTCTGTCATTTTCCTGTTGTTTACTTGTTGGTTACATGCTGTTATTCACAGGTTATCATTATTTCCTGTTGTTTACTTGTTGGTTACATGCTGTTATTCACAGGTTATCGTTATTTCCTGTTGTTTACTTGTTGATTACATGCTGTTATTCACAGGTTATCGTTATTTCCTGTTGTTTACTTGTTGGTTACATGCTGTTATTCACAGGTTATTGTTATTTCCTGTTGTTTACTTGTTGGTTACATGCTGTTATTCACAGGTTATCATTGTTTCTCTGTCATTTTCCTGTTGTTTACTTGTTGGTTACATGCTGTTATTCACAGGTTATCGTTATTTCCTGTTGTTTACTTGTTGGTTACATGCTGTTATTCACAGGTTATCGTTATTTCCTGTTGTTTACTTGTTGGTTACATGCTGTTATTCACAAGTTATCGTTATTTCCTGTTGTTTACATGCTGTTATTCACAGCTAGGTTATCATTGTTTCTCTGTCATTTTCCTGTTGTTTACTTGTTGGTTACATGCTGTTATTCACAGGTTATCATTATTTCCTGTTGTTTCCTGTTGGTTACATGCTGTTATTCACAGCTAGGTTATCATTGTTTCTCTGTCATTTTCATATTATTTCCTGTTGTTTACATGCTGTTATTCACAGCTAGGTTATCATTGTTTCTCTGTCATTTTCCTATTGTTTACTGGTTGTTTACATGCTGTTATTCACAGGTTATCGTTATTTCCAATTGTTTACTGGTTGTTTACATGCTGTTATTCACAGCTGGGTTATCATTGTTTCTCTGTCATTTTTCTGTTGTTTACTGGTTGTTTACATGCTGTTATTCACAGGTTATCGTTATTTCCTGTTGTTTACATGCTGTTATTCACAGCTAGGTTATCATTGTTTCTCTGTTATTTTCCTGTTGTTTACTGGTTGTTTACATGCTGTTATTCACAGGTTATCATTGTTTCTGTCATTTTCTTGTTGTTTACTGGTTGTTTACATGCTGTTATTCACAGGTTATCATTGTTTCTCTGTCATTTTCCTGTTGTTTACTGGTTGTTTACATGCTGTTATTCACAGGTTATCATTGTTTCTCTGTCATTTTCCTGTTGTTTACTGGTTGTTTACATGCTGTTATTCACAGGTTATCATTGTTTCTGTCATTTTCTTGTTGTTTACTGGTTGTTTACATGCTGTTATTCACAGGTTATCATTGTTTCTCTGTCATTTTCCTATTGTTTACTGGTTGGTTACATGCTGTTATTCACAGGTTATCGTTATTTCCAATTGTTTACTGGTAGGTTACATGCTGTTATTCACAGGTTATCGTTATTTCCAATTGTTTACTGGTTGGTTACATGCTGTTATTCACAGGTTATCATTGTTTCTCTGTCATTTTCCTATTGTTTACTGGTTGGTTACATGCTGTTATTCACAGGTTATCGTTATTTCCAATTGTTTACTGGTAGGTTACATGCTGTTATTCACAGGTTATCGTTATTTCCAATTGTTTACTGGTAGGTTACATGCTGTTATTCACAGGTTATCGTTATTTCCAATTGTTTACTGGTTGGTTACATGCTGTTATTCACAGGTTATCATTGTTTCTCTGTCATTTTCCTGTTGTTTACTGGTTGTTTACATGCTGTTATTCACAGGTTATCATTATTTCCAATTGTTTACTGGTAGGTTACATGCTGTTATTCACAGGTTATCATTATTTCCTGTTGTTTACTGGTTGGTTACATGCTGTTATTCACAGGTTATCATTATTTCCTGTTGTTTACATGCTGTTATTCACAGCTTATTGTTGTTTCTCAGTCATTTTCCTGTTGCTTACTTGTTGTTTACTTGTTGTTTACATGTCATCCTGTTGTTTACATATTTGGTTTAGTGGTTGTTAATATTCTGTTATTCAATTGTTATCATCATTCACTTGTTATTTTCTTGTCAATTTCCTGTTGTTTTCTGATTGTCCTCCGTTGTTTACTGGTTGTCCTCCCGTTGTTTACAGGTTATCATTATTTATCTGTCAATTTCCTGTTGTTTACTGATTGTCCTCCCGTTGTTTACTGATTGTCGTCCTGTTGTTTACAGGACACACTACGCGAGGACTGTGATGACTCAGCCATTTGTCTGACCAACTGCTGTGTGAGTCCTATAATCGCTCCAGTCTACTTTGTCATCTTTGTTCTCATGGCCCAATTTGTCCTGGTCAATGTCGTTGTTGCAGTACTTATGAAACATCTAGAGGTAAGTTAACATTTATTATAATGCAATTTGACAGTCACTTTTACTGATTAACAGGTTTGAGAATAGCTTTTGATTGTGTTGATGTTAGAAGAAATGGTCTGATGATGAAGAGGGTTTTTTTGCATGTTCCTTTTTCCTAGACTGATAATTTTTGAAGATAATCATTTTTCTATTTGTTGCAACAAGATACAATGTTAACATTTTAACTTACATATTCAGCTAACCTGGTCTGAAAACCAAGGTGAGCTTATGCCATAGCCTGGCGTCTAGCCGTCTGTCAACAATTGACTTCTTCTTCATAACAGCTGATCGGAATTGAACAAAATTTGACAGGTAGCATTATCATGGGGTGGGGATTAAAAAGTGTACAAATAGTGGGGCTGACCCCCCTTGGCCAGAGGATGGGGCCAAAAGGGGTCAATTTAGCTTAATTGATATAAACGACTTCTACTCTGAAACTAAGTGATGGATATCGCTACTATTTGTCTGGTAGCATCCTTATCGGGAAGGGATACTAAATTGTACAAATGGTGAGGTTGACCCCCTAGTGGCCTGAAGGGCAGGGCCAAAGGAGTCAATTCAGCTGAATTGATGTAAACAACTTCCTCTTTGGAACTAAGCTATGGATATCGCTCATATTTGACTGGTAGCATCCATAGGTGTACAGATTCAAAATTGTACAAATGGTGAGGCTGACCCCCCAGGGACTGGGCCAAAAGAGGTCCATTTGGCAATATTGATATCAATGACTTCTTTTCTGGAACTAAGCAATGTATGACATTGATATTTCAGTGGTAACATCTTTGAAACCATTCAGATCCCACCCCATAACCATATATAGCATTGCTGTGCATCAAGAAAACACATTTCTAATGTAAAAATAGTCACAGGGGTCTTTCCCCACCCCAAGCGACTGATAGTTTCTTTAAACACAACCATGTTGAATCTTGACCTCGTTTCTGGATTTTATCTCAGAAGTAGTTGTGATCCCCACCTCATAATGGTATATATATACCGTATTTGACCTAATAAGGGCGCCTGCCCTAATAAGGGCGCCCCTACCTTTTTTCAAGGAAATAAATCTTTGACTGAGTGTCAAAATGGTGTCAAAATGGTGTTCAAAAGTAATAATTCATGTGAATTATTTTGCTACTTTATGTGTTCAATTTTCTTCAGCAAATTAAGTAACTGGAACACATGTTTTCGCCACATTTTGTGTATTCCTAGTATAATCCTACAGGCTACAGATGACATGTCAGTGCAAAGAGCACCCAAAACTAAACACACATACAAATAATAATTTACCATCTTTATTTGAAGATAAAGTAAAGACTTCATTCTTGTTGATAAATAACTTTTGTTCAGAACAGAAAGCTAGTAAAAGACATTGTAAATCAATTATATAGTCAAAGAAAACGATGTCTGATATGATCTGGGAAATCACCTGTTTCTATAAATAGAACACAAAAGAGTTCCATTTGAACATAAATGGTGGAACACACGTTATCTGGTCTAAAGATCAGCTGGCATGGTTTACAAGTTTACAGGAGTATTCAAGTGATGTTTAAGCTTAATATATGATAATGAATAGATATCTTCATCTGGAATATTTTTATGACTGAATATTTTACCGTTTCCACAACCTTGGGTATTCTGCTATAAGGTATAGTCTGTTTCATAAAACTTCAGAATAACTAATCTTAATAAGGGCGCCCCCACTGTCAATTACTCGCGCCCTGCGCCCTTATTAGGTCAAATACGGTATATAGCATTGTTAGACATCAACAAATATAGCTATTAACACATAGAACATAATTATTTTGATGTTTGCTCAAATAAACCAGGTGAGTGATACATGCCCTCTGGGCCTCTTGTTGACATGTGTGCTCCTAGTCGGAAGACCTTTATGTTGGTACTACATTTGTACTGTACTGAAACGGTGGTAGGTAACTAATGTCTCTGTTTTCATACTAAACAACTTTTTTAAAGTTTGTTACCCATGCCTCATGTACTATTTTGTTATAAACTTAAATTTTGAAGCGTTGTGCACATTTAAATATCTATGGATAAGCGAAACTGGCTACCACAAACATGACGATGCCGTAGCTAATTGAAAATCAAAATGTGCATAACTGAATGTTTGTTTCCATATGTGCTGTGCGAAACCTCCCAACTGTATTTGGAAGTAAAGAGACAATCACGTGACAAAATGATACCCCTAATACAAAATGTATTTTCTGGATCCAACCAATGAAGCTTAGACATATGCACCATTTAATTTTGATTTAATCATATCTATTGTTAAACTAAAAAAAAAGGATTAGGCACAAATTATAACAAAGTCATAAACTATTTTCATTCTTGGTCATATATAAGTAGGTTATTGTACAAACAGTTGGAACTTCTAAACCCATGAAGCGTGTTCATGTGGGTCATTCAATTTAAAACACCACTTGGTAAATATATATTTTTCTATAACATACATGTACAATGTACAGTCATTTATAATTTGCTTACAGTGCACATTGCACATTACTAATCTAAAAATAAAAGATCACAGTGAATATAAATGTCGATCTTGGGTGAGGTTCCCAAAAATTGCACAAATAAGTGCTTGTGTATCTTAAATACATGTGTGCACACAAGTAAAAATGTGCACATGTATGTGTGCACACAAGTAAAAATGTGCACGTGTATACTTCTTTATTTTATTTTTCCGATAAGTAGGATAGAGAAAACGCATTATCGGTATTTTTATTTTTCCGATAAGTAGGATAGAGAAAACGCATTATGGGTATATACCTTCTGTCATGTGATTTTCTTGTTAATTTATTTATTTATAAAGTGATTTTCATGACATGTGCACTGAAAACTCACTAGCTCCGAACGATCATGTGACATTCTGGTTATTGAAATGATTGTGAAGGAGTGACAATTCTTCGCAAAGGCGATATGTTTTACTGATAACTCAATTTTAAGTTTGAAGGACGTCCGGCTTAAATTTTAACCAATCTCAAAATAGGTTATGTAGATCAAGGTACAGTAAAGAAGTATCATTTCCATGCTGACATACAGTTGCCTCCTTTCTATTCAGTTACCAACTTAATTTTTCAGTTACCCACATTACTGGACTCGGTTACCAACTTATAATTTCAGTTACCCAAAACAATTTACACGCGTCATTTATCCCCTTCAAAACACTTACAGCTGAATGCTACAGTTCAAAAATATTTTTAACAGGGCTGTCGGTACAACCGTTCAAGTATGAAAACAGAAACATTATTTTTTTCTTTCATGGATCGGCGTCGGCCATGTTGGCAGTGGGTAACTAAAGTTTCCTACTACTGATTCTTTACAATGATTTGTAGACCTACAGACCTTCTACAGACCTACAGACCTCCTACAGACAGACCTACAGACCTACAGACCCCCTACAGACCTCCTACAGACCTACAGAGAGAAATACAGACCTCCTACAGACCTCATACAGACCCCCTACAGACCCCCTACAGACCCCCTACAGACCTCATACAGACCTACAGACTGACCTACAGACCTCCTACAGACAGACCTACATACCTCCTACAGACCTCCTACAGACCTCCTACAGACCTACAGACAGACCTACAGACCCCCTACAGATCTTCTACAGACCTACAGAACTACAGACCTACAGACATACAGACTGACCTACAGACCTCCTACAGACCTACAGACATAGACTGACCTACAGACCTCCTACAGACCTATAGACATACAGACCTCCTACAGACCTCCTACAGACCTACAGACCCCCTACAGACATACAGACTGACCTACAGACCTCCTACAAACAGACCTACAGACCCCTACAGACCTCCTACAGACCTCCTACAGACATACAGACCTCCTACAGACAGATCTACAGACCCCCTAGAGACCTAATTAAGACCTACAGACCTACATACCCCCTAGAGACCTAATTCAGACCTACAGACCCCGTACAGACCCCCTACAGACCTGCTACAGAACCCCTACAGACCACCTACAGACAGACCTACAGACCCCCTACAGACCTCTTACAGACATACAGACAGACCTACAGACTTATAGACAGACCTACAGACCTCCTACAGACAGACATACAGACCTACAGACCCCCTACAGACCTCCTACAGACTTCCAACAGATCTACAGACATACCTACAGACAGACCTACAGACCCCCTACAGACCACCTACAGACATCCTACAGACCCCCTACAGACCCTCTACAGACAGACCTACAGCCCCCCTACAGACCCCATACAGACCCCCTACAGTCCCCCTACAGACCCCCTACAGACCTCCTACAGACCTACAGACTGACCTACAGACCTCCTACAGACAGACCTACAGACCTCCTACAGACCTCCTACAGACCTCCTACAGACAGACCTACAGACCTCCTACAGACCTCCTACAGACCTACAGACAGACCTACATACCGACCTACATACCTCCTATAGACAGACCTACAGACCCCCTACAGATCTTCTACAGACCTACAGAACTAAAGACCTACAGACATACAGACTGACCTACAGACCTCCTACAGACCTACAGACATAGACTGACCTACAGACCTTCTACAGACCTACAGACAGACCTACAGACCTCCTACAGACATACAGACCTCCTACAGACAGACCTACAGACCCCCTACAGACCTCCTACAGACTCCCTACAGACCCCTACAGACCTCCTACAGACCCCCTACAGACCCCCTAGACATACAGACCTCCTACATACCTCCTACAGACAGACCTACATACCTCCTACAGACCTCCTACAGACCTACAGACAGACCTACATACCTCCTATAGACAGACCTACAGACCCCCTACAGATCTTCTACAGACCTACAGAACTACAGACCTAAAGACATACAGACTGACCTACAGACCTCCTACAGACCTACAGACATACAGACCTTCTACAGACATACAGACAGACCTACAGACCTCATACAGACCTACAGACATAGACTGACCTACAGACCTCCTACAGACCTCCTACAGACCTACAGACATCCTACAGACAGACCTACAGACCCCCTACAGACTCCCTACAGACCTCCTACAGACCTACAGACCCCCTACAGACCCCCTACAGATATACAGACTGACCTACAGACCTCCTACAAACAGACCTACAGACCCCCTACTACAGACCCCCCTACAGACTTCCTACAGACATACAGACCTCCTACAGACCTCCTACAGACCTCCTACAGACAGATCTACAGACCCCCTACAGACCTCCTACAGACATACAGACCTCATACAGACCCCCTACAGACTTCCTACAGACCTCCTACAGACCTATATACCCCCTAGAGACCTAATTAATACCTACAGACCTACATACCCCCTAGAGACCTAATTCAGACCTACAGACCCCGTACAGAACCCCTACAGACCACCTACAGACAGACCTACAGACCCCCTACAGACCTCTTACAGACATACAGACAGACCTACAGACTTATAGACAGACCTACAGACCTCCTACAGACAGACATACAGACCTACAGACCCCCTACAGACCTCCTACAGACCTACAGAGAGAAATACAGACCTCCAACAGACCTACAGACATACCTACAGACAGACCTACAGACCCCCTACAGACCACCTACAGACATCCTACAGACCCCCTACAGACCCCCTACAGACCCCCCACAGACAGACCTACAGCCCCCCTACAGACCCCCTACAGACCCCCTACAGACCTCCTACAGACCTACAGACTGACCTACAGACCTCCTACAGACAGACCTACAGACCTCCTACAGACCTCCTACAGACAGACCTACAGACCTCCTACAGACCTCCTACAGACCTACAGACAGACCTACAGACCGACCTACATACCTCCTATAGACAGACCTACAGACCCCCTACAGATCTTCTACAGACCTACAGAACTACAGACCTACAGACATACAGACTGACCTACAGACCTCCTACAGACCTACAGACATACAGACCTTCTACAGACATACAGACAGACCTACAGACCTCCTACAGACATACAGACCTCCTACAGACAGACCTACAGACCCCCTACAGACCTCCTACAGACCTCCTACAGACCCCCTACAGACCCCCTAGACATACAGACCTCCTACATACCTCCTACAGACAGACCTACAGACCCACTAGAGACCTAATTCAGACCTACAGACCTACATACCCCCTAGAGACCTAATTCAGACCTACAGATCCCCTACAGACCCCCTATAGACATACCTACAGACCCCTACAGACCTCCTACAGACAAACATACAGACCTACAGATCCCCTACAGACCTCCTACAGATCTACAGACATACAGACCTCCTACAGACCTACAGACCCCCTACAGACCTCCTACAGACCTCCTACATACCTCCTACAGACCCCCTAGAGACCTAATTCAGACCTACAGACCCCCTACAGACCTCCTACAGACCTCCTACAGACCCCCTACAGACCCCCTACAGACATACAGACCTCCTACATACCTCCTACAGACAGACCTACAGACCCCCTAGAGACCTAATTCAGACCTACAGACCTACATACCCCCTAGAGACCTAATTCAGACCTACAGACCCCCTACAGACCCCCTACAGACCTCCTACAGACCTCCTACAGACCTACAGACCTCCTACAGACCTACAGACATCCTACAGACAGACCTACAGACCCCCTACAGACTCCCTACAGACCTCCTACAGACCTTTTACAGACCTACAGACCCCCTACAGACCTCCTACAAACAGACCTACAGACCCCTACAGACCTCCTACAGACATACAGACCTCCTACAGACCTACAGACAGATCTATAGACCCCCTAGAGACCTAATTAAGACCTACAGACCTACATACCCCCTAGAGACCTAATTCAGACCTACAGACCCCGTACAGACCCCCTACAGACCTGCTACAGAACCCCTACAGACCACCTACAGACAGACCTACAGACCCCCTACAGACCTCTTACAGACATACAGAGAGACCTACAGACTTATAGACAGACCTACAGACCTCCTACAGACAGACATACAGACCTACAGACCCCCTACAGACCTCCTACAGACCTACAGAGAGAAATACAGACCTCCTACAGACCTCCAACAGATCTACAGACATACCTACAGACAGACCTACAGACCCCCTACAGACCACCTACAGACATCCTACAGACCCCCTACAGACCCCCTACAGACAGACCTACAGCCCTCCTACAGACCCCATACAGACCCCCTACAGTCCCCCTACAGACCCCCTACAGACCTCCTACAGACCTACAGACTGACCTACAGACCTCCTACAGACAGACCTACAGACCTCCTACAGACAGACCTACAGACCTCCTACAGACCTACAGACAGACCTACAGACCGACCTACATACCTCCTATAGACAGACCTACAGACCCCCTACAGATCTTCTACAGACCTACAGAACTAAAGACCTACAGACATACAGACTGACCTACAGACCTACTACAGACCTACAGACATAGACTGACCTACAGACCTTCTACAGACCTACAGACAGACCTACAGACCTCCTACAGACATACAGACCTCCTACAGACAGACCTACAGACCCCCTACAGACCTCCTACAGACAGACCTACAGACCCCCTACAGACCTCCTACAGACCTCCTACAGACCCCCTACAGACCCCCTACAGACCCCCTAGACATACAGACCTCCTACATACCTCCTACAGACAGACCTACATACCTCCTACAGACCTCCTACAGACCTACAGACAGACCTACATACCTCCTATAGACAGACCTACAGACCCCCTACAGATCTTCTACAGACCTACAGAACTACAGACCTACAGACATACAGACTGACCTACAGACCTCCTACAGACCTACAGACATACAGACCTTCTACAGACATACAGACAGACCTACAGACCTCCTACAGACCTACAGACATAGACTGACCTACAGACCTCCTACAGACCTCCTACAGACCTACAGACATCCTACAGACAGACCTACAGACCCCCTACAGACTCCCTACAGACCTCCTACAGACCTCCTACAGACCTACAGAACCCCTACAGACCCCCTACAGACATACAGACTGACCTACAGACCTCCTACAAACAGACCTACAGACCCCCTACAGACTTCCTACAGACATACAGACCTCCTACAGACCTCCTACAGACCTCCTACAGACAGATCTACAGACCCCCTACAGACCTCCTACAGACCTCCTACAGACATACAGACCTCATACAGACCCCCTACAGACTTCCTACAGACCCCCTACAGACATACAGACCTCCTACAGACCTCCTACAGACCTCCTACAGACCTACATACCCCCTAGAGACCTAATTAAGACCTACAGACCTACATACCCCCTAGAGACCTAATTCAGACCTACAGACCCCGTACAGAACCCCTACAGACCACCTACAGACAGACCTACAGACCCCCTACAGACCTCTTACAGACATACAGACAGACCTACAGACTTATAGACAGACCTACAGACCTCCTACAGACAGACATACAGACCTACAGACCCCCTACAGACCTCCTACAGACCTACAGAGAGAAAAACAGACCTCCAACAGACCTACAGACATACCTACAGACAGACCTACAGACCCCCTACAGACCACCTACAGACATCCTACAGACCCCCTACAGACCCCCTACAGACAGACCTACAGCCCCCCTACAGACCCCATACAGACCCCCTACAGACCCCCTACAGACCTCCTACAGACCTACAGACTGACCTACAGACCTCCTACAGACAGACCTACAGACCTCCTACAGACCTCCTACAGACAGACCTACAGACCTCCTACAGACCTCCTACAGACCTACAGACAGACCTACAGACCGACCTACATACCTCCTATAGACAGACCTACAGACCCCCTACAGATCTTCTACAGACCTACAGAACTACAGACATACAGACTGACCTACAGACCTCCTACAGACCTACAGACATACAGACCTTCTACAGACATACAGACAGACCTACAGACCTCCTACAGACCTACAGACATAGACTGACCTACAGACCTCCTACAGACCTCCTACAGACCTACAGACCTACAGACCTCCTACAGACCTACAGACATCCTACAGACAGACCTACAGACCCCCTACAGACTCCCTACAGACCTCCTACAGACCTCCTACAGACCTACAGACCCCCTACAGACCCCCTACAGACATACAGACTGACCTACAGACCTCCTACAAACAGACCTACAGACCCCCTACAGACCTCCTACAGACAAACATACAGACCTACAGATCCCCTACAGACCTCCTACAGACCTACGGACCTACATACCTCCTACAGATCTACAGACATACAGACCTCCTACAGACCTACAGACCCCCTACAGACCCCCTACAGACCTCCTACAGACCTCCTACATACCTCCTACAGACCTACAGACCCCCTAGAGACCTAATTCAGACCTACAGACCCCCTACAGACCTCCTACAGACCTCCTACAGACCCCCTACAGACCCCCTACAGACATACAGACCTCCTACATACCTCCTACAGACAGACCTACAGACCCCCTAGAGACCTAATTCAGACCTACAGACCTACATACCCCCTAGAGACCTAATTCAGACCTACAGACCCCCGTACAGACCCCCGTACAGACCCCCTACAGACCCCCTACAGACCTCCTACAGACAGACCTACAGACCCCCTACAGACCTCCTACAGACCTATAGACAGACCTACAGACCTCCTACAGACAGACATACAGACCTACAGACCCCCTACAGACCTCCTACAGACCTACAGACCTACAGACAGACCTCCTACAGATCTACAGACATACAGACCTCCTACAGACCTACAGACAGACCTAAAGACCTACAGACATACAGACTGACCTACAGACCTACAGACCTCCTAGAGTCCTACAGACCTACAGGCCTTCAGACACAGACTTACTGACCTCTTACAGACCTTAATGATGACCTTTGATTTATCTTAAAAAAAACTAACTCTGAATTTCACCAGACATTTTTTCCATATGTTGCTATACACTTGATACATTGATTTAGTATCTTATAACCTCACCAATCATTTTTCTGTACGTAGCTATAGATACATAGATTTAAGTATTTAATAATCTCACCATGCAGACATTTTTTCATGTGTTGCTATAGAAACAATTTTTTTTTTACAATTTTATGAAGCATTTGATCTGTGTGCCTGCACAATTTCTAGTTACAATGTAGTTTCTGTAGAGAAATCAATTGTTATATAACAAAAGAAATGAAGCCACCAAGGAATGTTTCATAATTTTAATCAAACTAATGCACCACTTCATATAAGTAAAACATATATATTTTGGAAATGTGTTGAATTAAAGACTAAAGTGTCTTCCTCTGTTTTAAATAACACTTCTCTTAGTGAAAGAGGTTTATCTGTGCATTAAGTCCAGTCCATAGCACAAAGCTTGTGTACAAAATACATTGTATCTCATGAACCATCATATAACATTCTTCAGTAACTCATGAACCATCATATTACATTCTTCAGTATCTCATGAACCATCATATAACATTCTTCTGTATCTCATGAAGCCATCATATTACATTGTTCTGTATCTCATGAAGCCATCATATTACATTCTTCAGTATCTCATGAAGCCATCATATTACATTGTTCTGTAACTCATGAAGCCATCATATTACATTCTTCAGTATCTCATGAAGCCATCATATTACATTCTTCAGAAACGTATTTAATCGTGTGAACTATTTGATAGTGTGAAATATTTAATGATGTGAAATATTTAATGATGTGAACTAGTTAATAGTGCGAACTATTTAATGATGTGAACTATTTAATGATGTGAACTATGTAATGATGTGAACTATTTAATAGTGTGAACTACACAAACTATATGCATAGTGTGATTATATACACAACAGATTTACTGAGTGTTGTCAGCACTTTGTCTCACCATTTTAGAATTAAAGCATTGTAATCAAACTGTTGTCTCACTAAGACCAGTATGTGATGTAAAATTCCACAGTCTCACTAAGAAATAGGTTACTTGAGTCTCAGATAACAATCACCTTTTGTCTGTTGTAATGCATCCTTTAATAATTGATATTTTCATCTTCTCTAAAACCACTGAATCAATATTGATAAACTTTTGCAGGAACTTTCCAATGTTGATTCAAAGTTATAAGGGTTCTGGACAGGGGACAAAAGGCCTAAGGGGTCAATTTGCTCAGATTTCCACATCTTCTTTAGGCTCAGATATGCTCGAACCAAGTTCTCTTCATGGATGAAAAGATTAGAGATTATGAAGGGCTTATAAGTATGTTCTAATGAATGACCTTGGCCTACATTCAAGGTCCCAGGGGTCAACAGGGTTAAACAGTGGGCTTCAGGCCTGTACATAATGTACATGTACACAGGGTTTAGCACTGACCTTCAGGCCTGTACATAATATACATGTACACAGGGTTTAACCCTGAGCTTTAGGCCTGTACATACATGTAATATACTACATCAAATGTAAGAGTTGGAAAAAGCACTCCCAGACCGGGATATAAAGAACACATGAACATTCATGGCGGTAAACAAGTGACTATTCTCCAAAATCAAATGAGATATTTATTATGGCTGAAGAGATTGATAATCAATTATTGATATACAGGTAAACGTCTCTCAAAACAGGTATTCCCATTAATGATATACAATCTCTCAATAAATAAATGCATTCCAGTTATTGATATACAGGAAAATTTCTCTCAATGAAGGTATTCCAGTTATTGAAGTATTCCACTTATTGAAGTATTCCAGTTTTTGATATATACCGGGGCCGCGGTGGCCGAGTGGTTAATGTGTCCTGACTCTTTATCACTTGCCCTCCACCTCTGGGTTGCGAGTTTGAAACCTATGTGGGGCAGTTTCCAGGTAATGACTGTAGACCGGTGGTTTTTCTGTGGGTACTCCGGTTTTCCTCTACCTCACAAACCTGGTACATCCTTAAATGACCCTGGCTGTTAAAAGGATGTTAAACAAAAACAAACAAAGTTTTTGATATACAGGTAAACAGTTTTCGCAATAAAAGGTATTCTAGTTATTGATATACAGGAAAATTTCTCTCAATAAAGGTATTCCAGTTATTGAAGTATTCCAGTTATTGATATACAGGTAAACTTCTCTCAAAAAAGGTATTCCAGTTAATGAAGTATTTCAGTTTTTGATATACAGGTAAACTTCTCTCAATAAAGATATTCCAGTTATCAATATACAGGTAAATTTCTTTCAGTGCAGATTTCCAGAATTTACATTGTCATGGAAATCACAAATCAGAAACTACACAGGAATCCATCTTTACTATGTTTACATGGTCATTTCCATGTTATAACGATGAAACATGTTACCAGAACTACACAGGTGACTGGGCCCTTCTCATACTACTTATAGATAACGTTGGTTTAGTGAGGCAGGTTTACAAGGTGCTAATGGAAGTAAACCATTGGCTGAACACTCATTATTATCATGTCATCCAAATTCTCCTGTGGGAGGCCTCATGTGAAGACATCAGAAAGGCCATTTGGTTGTAACAGGCTAGTGTGTCTGGTGATACTATTGCTTAATTAACAGGAAACTTACAAATACAAAGAGTTGGACGATGAGGTAGAGGAAGAACTCAGACACGAAATGGAGGATAAAAATAAAACTGAAATATTTGAACTCAAATATCAGGTGAGATACGAGTTTTAGGTGCTTTCTATATCTGTTTTGATTCCTCTTTTTAGAAATTTGCTGTTGTTTTAGTGGTAAAATTATTGTTTTATATCAATAAGTTCTAGGAAAGAAGGATGTCCATTAATTTATTCTTAAATCATAAAGGGATTTAAAGGTGAGAATTGATGGTAGTACTGCCTCAATATTTATGTATATATGCATGTATAGTTTGTTCACATGATCATTACTGGTTCAGCACTGCACAACTTTGCACGAGACTGTTAACTTAATGTTGATTTATTTCTCCAGAATCCGCCTTCTCTGTCTCAAGTGTACCTACCTTTTTTTCTTTTTCTTATTTCTTCCTTACCAAGAGTTTTGTTGTATTTTGATTTCAGAAATGGTATTGATGCCTACCTGGTTTTTTTGTAGTGCTATATTTTGTGGTCTTTGACCTTGTGTCTTTAATACAGTTCGTGTGTGGACTAATTTGTAGTGATTGTAAAGATATCAATCCTTGCTTTATTTCAGAATTTTAAAACAGTTTCAAAAAGATAATGTTAATATAATTCTCTTTTATCAATAAAGATTTACATGTATATGTTCAGTGTTCCATGGGTAACACTTGAGGGAAACTAACGCCATGTCAATCACTATGTGGCAGTCTGGACTCATATCTCTTAAACTTAGCATGATTTTCCATCTTTAATGAAAGTTTTTAATTTTGAAGGCCTGATGCCACATGGTCTGTGTAGACAGCAGTGAGGCCACACATTGTAGGGACTTCCTGTATGTCTGTCTCCTGTATAACCTCCCACTCAGTTGTGTATCCCTTTTATAGAGTATGGTATTGGTGAATGCTGAAGAACTTTTATATAACATAAAATTTTTCAATGTTCCTTCTGTAACATCTTAACATTTATTATTTCCTATTACAGAGGTGTTACATTTTCTATATCTATAAAAAGGTAGTTACTGGGTACACCTTTTAAGTATGTTTCTTTGATTGTTTTAATGTTCAAGAAAATCAACAAATACTGATAAAATGGTGTTGGATACCCGAGACCTACATAACATGATTGTTTAACTCTAATTGTTTTTGTTAATGTATCTACATGAATTTTTCAGGGAAATGGTTTTCAAGCATTAAGGTTTATAGCATACTTGTAGCAGTATTATACATTTGCTTTACTTCTAAACATTGAACAGGAATCTCATCGTATGGTGGATGAAGATGATCTATTAGATGGTGATGGTGAAGATGACAATGAGGAAGAAAAAGAAGAATCAACTGGCCGTGATGTCAATGTTAAAGAAGAAGAGATGGAGGTAATTCTTCTCAAAGGGAGATAATTCTGTCTGAAGATCTATATTTAATCCACTTCTGTAAGGGAGAATAATAAAATCTATCATTGGTCTGTTCCTTGAACAGGGATATCTCGACCCGAGTGTAAGAGTTTGGCCAGTCAGCACGAGGCTGGCCGAGTGCTAGCCAGCCAGACCCTTACACAAGGGTCGAGATATCCTTGTTCGCAGAAGTGCTGGCCAGCCAAACCCTTACACGAGGGTTGAGATATCCTTGTTCACAGAAGTGCTGGCCAGCCAGACCCTTACACGAGGGTTGAGATATCCTTGTTCACAGAAAAGACCCATGATTGATTATTTTTCTCACATACTTGTAACCAAACATAAGCTTTTATGAAAGATTTTCATCACGCCATCTTCAATGCTCCTTGGAATGCGCGTCAAAATTTATGACGTCATCATTTACGACTTGGTTACTCAATGCAAAATGGTAATATTACGTTATTGTGAGCAGCATCATATAGCGCCAGAAAACCCTGTTAGTTATGTGAAAAAATTCTGTCTAAAGATCTATATTAGATCCACTTCTCTAAGGGAGGTCATTCTGCCTAAAGATCTATATTTAACCCACTTCTCTAAGGGAGGACATTCTGTCTAAAGATCTTATATTAAATCCTTTTATCTAAGGGAGATTACTCTGTCTTAATTTATGAACTATATTAAAGGAAGAAATTCTGTCTTAAGATCTATATTAAATCCACTTCTCTTAGGGAGCTTATTCTGTCTAAATTTATGATCTATATTAAGGGAAGAAATTCTGTCTTACGATTTATATTAAATCCAACTCTCTAAGGGAGGTATCTTTGTCTTAAGATCTATATCAAGGGAAGTAATTCCATCTGGAGGTCATTCTGTTTTAAGATTTATATTAATGGAGGTCATTCTGTCTTAAGATCTATATTAAGGGAGGTCATTCTGTCTTAAGATCTATAATAAGGGAGGTCATTCTGTCTTAAGATCTATATTAAGGGAGGTAATTCTGTCTTAAGATCTATATTAAGGGAGGTCATTCTGTCTTAAGATCTATAATAAGGGAGGTCATTCTGTCTTAAGATCTATATTAAGGGAGGTCATTCTGTCTTAAGATCTATATTAAGGGAGGTCATTCTGTTTTAAGATTTATATTAATGGAGGTCATTCTATCTTAATATCTATAATAAGGGAGGTCATTCTGTCTTAAGATCTATATTAAGGGAGGTCATTCTGTCTTAAGATCTATATTAAGGGAGGTCATTCTGTCTTAAGATCTATATTAAGGGAGGTCATTCTGTCTTAAGATCTATATTAATGGAGGTCATTCTATCTTAATATCTATAATAAGGGAGGTCATTCTGTCTTAAGATCTATAATAAGGGAGGTCATTCTGTCTTAAGATCTATATTAAGGGAGGTCATTCTGTCTT
The DNA here is from genome assembly GCF_902652985.1 of Pecten maximus. NCBI lineage: Eukaryota > Metazoa > Mollusca > Bivalvia > Pectinida > Pectinidae > Pecten > Pecten maximus. Next base: position 413,746 of record NC_047015.1, on the reverse strand, counting down.
AAGATCTATATTAAGGGAGGTCATTCTGTTTTAAGATTTATATTAATGGAGGTCATTCTATCTTAATATCTATAATAAGGGAGGTCATTCTGTCTTAAGATTTATATTAAATCTACTTCCCAAAGGGAGGTAATTCTATCTTAAGATTTACTTCCCTAAGGGAGGTCATTCTGTTTTAAGATTTATATCGAATCCACTTCCCTAAGGGAGGTAATTCTGTTTTAAGGTTTATATCGAATCCACTTCCCTAAGGGAGGTAATTCAGTTTTAAGATTTATATCGAATCCACTTCCCTAAGGGAGGTCATTCTGTTTTAAGGTTTATATCGAATCCACTTCCCTAAGGGAGGTAATTCAGTTTTAAGATTTATATCAAATCCACTTCCCTAAGGGTGGTCATTCTGTTTTAAGGTTAAATCGAATCCACTTCCCTAAAGGAGGTCATTCTGTTTTAAGGTTTATATCGAATCCACTTCCCTAAGGGAGGTCATTCTGTCGTTAGATAAGTTTCCTAGGTTTCCTCTCTGTCTGTCTTGTACATAGGTATGTATGTAACACACTAGTTTGTCGGCCTTGTACATAGGTATGTATGTAACACACTAGATTGTCGGCATTGTACATAGGTATGTATGCAACGCACTAGTTTGTCGGCCTTGTACATAGGTATGTATGCAACGCACTAGTTTGTCGGCCTTGTACATAGGTATGTATGCAAAGCACTAGTTTGTCGGCCTTGTACATAGGTATGTATGTAACACACTAGTTTGTCGGCCTTGTACATAGGTATGTATGTAACGCACTAGTTTGTCGGCCTTGTACATAGGTATGTATGTAACGCACTAGTTTGTCGGCCTTGTACATAGGTATGTATGTAACGCACTAGTTTGTCGGCCTTGTACATAGGTATGTGTGCAACGCACTAGTTTGTCGGCATTCTAGCGGCTTCATTCCTAATTTTTTATCAAACTTCAAACAATGATGAACATTATAAAGGACCATAATATCTGAGACAAGTTTGAGTTTCCAGGATTTTCAGTCAAGGTCACTGTTACTATATTTAGTGGGACATGTACTGCCTAATTAGCAACCAATATGCTTGTTTTGTCCTAAGATCTCTCTATCAAATACAGTAGGGCTTCCCAATTAAAACCAATCCTTTTCAAAGTTGATCAACTCTTGATACTGATGTTAATGGCATATACAGAATTGATTCTTCCTTTATCATAGTACTTAAAACACATCCCTCTGTATTCAGAATGCCAAACTGATTTTGTGTCCAAAATTACTTCAGTAGACCAGCTTTACCTGAGCAAACATGATAGGTGTCCAGCCAACCAACCGTGAAATGAACACCTGTGGAGAATGTTGTTGTAAACTTTGTCATACATGTGTAGTAGGTAAATCGGAATATAACCTACAACTAAAGGAGCATGTTTTAACTGTGTACTAATCAAGATGAAACCAAATCACCATGCATCATTTAAGCATTAAAGTCGATTATAGTATATCATAAGAAAACAGGTAGTTTTTCATATGAGGCCCCAAACACGTTATTTTTGCATTGACAAATTTGCATATGGTAAGGAGGCTAATAGTAGATCAGATTTCATTTTGAAATGCAATATCAACGTTCTGAATGATGTCGGTAGGAGCTGGTAGATTTCTAGCTCCCCTGGCCTAAAGGGCTTGTGAGCTTATGCCATGGTGCGGCGTCTGTCGTCCACTCGTTGTCCACCATCATTTGCTTTAAATCACTACTAGTCAGAAAATCCTGAATGGATTTTAACCAAATTTGGACAGAAAGGTCCTTGGGGGAAGGGGAATAGATTTTTTTTTAATGACAATTCTGACACCCAAGGGGCCAGAGGGGCGGGGCCGAATAGGGGAAATATAGGTAATTTCTTTAAATATCTACTAGTCATAAAGTTATTGATGGATGTGAACTTAATTTGGTTAGAAACATCCTTAGGGGAAGGGGAACATATTTTGCATAAATGGTGACTCTGACCCAAAGGGGTGGGGCCTGATAGAGAAAATAGAGGTAATTCCTTTATATCACTACTAGTCATTAAGTTATAAATGTATTTGAACCCGATTTGGTCGATAACATCCTTGGGGGATGAGAGATTTTGCATAAATGGTGACTCTGACCCCTATGGGGCGAGAGGAGCAGGGCCCAATGGGGAAATAGAGAGAAATTCATTTAAATCGCTATTAGTCATAAAGTTATGAATGGATTTGAACCCAATTTGGTCAGAAATATCCTTGAGTTAAGGAGAACAGATTTTGCATCAATGGTGACTGACCCCTGGGGGCCAAGGGGCCAAAGGGGCAGGGCCCAATATGGAAAATAGAGGTAATTACTTTAAATTGCTACTTGTCATAAAGTTATAAATGCATTGGAACCCATTTTGTTTAGAAACATCCTTGAGTTAAGGGGAACAGATTTTGCATAAATGGTGACTCTGACCCCCAAGGGGCAGGGGATTTTGCATAAACGGTGACTGACCCCTAGGGGCCAAGGGGCCAAAGGGGCAGGGCCCAATATGGAAAATAGAGGTAATTACTTTAAATTGCTACTTGTCATAAAGTTATAAATGCATTGGAACCCATTTTGTTCAGAAACATCCTTGAGTTAAGGGGAACAGATTTTGCATAAATGGTGACTCTGACCCCCAAGGGGCCGGGGATTTTGCATAAATGGTGACTCTGACCCCAAGGGGCAAAAGGGCAGGGCCAGATAGGGAAAATAGAGGTAATTCCTTTAAATTACTACTTGTCTTAAAGTTAGGAATGCATTTGAACCCAATTTAGTCATAGAGGTAATTCCTTTAAATCGCTACCTGTAATTAAGTTATGAATAGATTTGAACCCTATTTAATCAAAGACATTCCTAGGGGAAGGGGAACAGATTTTGCATAAATGGTGACTCTGACCCCCAAGGGGCCATATGGCGAGGGCCCAATAGGGGAAATAGATGTAAGTCTTAAATCACAAGTAGCCATCAAGTTCTGAATTGATTTTAACCAAATATGGTCAGAAAAATCCTTGATGGAATTAGGCAAAAAGATTTTGCATAAATGATGACTGACCCCCTGGAGCCAGAATGAAGAAGCCCAATAGAGGAAATTGGGGGTAAATCCTGTAAATCCCTACTGGTCGTAAATGACTAAATTGATTCTGATGAAATTGAGTCTGGAACATTAATTGGCTGAGGGGATCTAATGTTGTATAAATGGAGGGTAAGGCTCCCTTAGGGCTGGAGAGAGAGGGCCTAATAGGGGAAATGTTGCAAAATAGGGAAAAAAAGAAAAAACAAACTTTAAACCATAGATGGAGGATGTAGCAAAAAAGGTAGAATAATTGTAACTTAAAATTTTTGCTATGATTACTGAATTATCCAGGTGAGTGATGCAGGCCCTATGGGCCTCTTGTTAGATCATCTGACTTCGTTCTTCGTGAGAGATGGTCCTGAGTAAGTGTTGTTATTTTTCGGATCAGTCCGAAATCCAAGATAGTCCCTATGATAGCCATCTTGAATAATACATTTTAAACTTCTTCAGTTCAACTGGTGCTATTGAGCTGAATTAGTAAGGCTGATAAGGTTAAGGAAGGGAGCCAATAAAGTGTTGTTATTTTTTGGCTTCATGAAAACTTTGACAGGGCAGCCATGGCGACAATTTGCGGCAGTGGGATTCAGCTCAAAATTACCTGTAATGTTCTTAAGTTGGTTCTTACCAAATATTATTTTTGTGTCAGTCTGAAATCCTAGATGGCAGCCATTGCAGCCATCTTGTTGAAACGATTGTGTCAGGTAAAAGTATTGTAAACAAATTATTATATGCTGATACTTATAATTGCTGAAGATACAGTACCTGGGTATATTGTTCAGTGATGCTGATAATAACAATACCTAGATATATTCATTGAAATTGTTTCATTAAATCCTCAGATTATGTTGAAAATCAAAACACCTGTGCCATCTTACGTTCGTAAGCTGAAGACTCCTGTTTGTAAACAGGCATCCTTACCACCCAGTTTTACATTCCGACCACCGAGTAACGAACCTCCAGATGAAAATGAACCTTCTCATGGTGAGTAACTCAATCTCCAATGTTTCCCATTATTATCAATCTCCAATATGTCCAATTATTATCAATCTCCAATATGTCCCATTACTATCAATCTCCAATATGTCCCATTATTATCAATCTCCAATGTTTCCCATTATTATCAATCTCCAATATGTCCCATTATTATCAATCTCCAATATGTCCCATTATTATCGATCTCCAATGTTTCCCATTATTATCAATCTCCAATGTTTTCCATTATTATCAATCTCCAATGTTTCCCATTATTATTAATCTATCTCCAATGTTTCCCATTATTATCAATCTCCAATGTTTCCCATTATTATTAATCTCCAATATGTCCCATTATTATCAATCAATCTCTGATGTGTCCCATTATTATCAATCTCCAATGTTTCCCATTATTATCAATCAATCTCCAATGTTTCCCATTATTATCAATCAATCTCCAATGTTTCCCATTATTATCAATCTCCAATATGTCCAATTATTATCAATCTCCAATATGTCCCATTATTATCAATCAATCTCTGATGTGTCCCATTATTATCAATCTCCAATGTTTCCCATTATTATCAATAAATCTCCAATGTTTCCCTTAATTATCAAGCTCCAATGTTTCCCATTATTGTCTATCTCCAATGTTTCCAATTAATATCAATCAATCTCGAATGTTTCGCATTATTATCAATCAATATCCAATGTTTCCCATTATTATCAATCTCCAATGTTTCCCATTAATATCAATATCTTATGTTTCCCATTATTATCAATCAATATCCAATGTTTCCCATTATTATCAATCTCCGATGTTTCCCATTAATATCAGTCAATCTCCAATGTTTCCCATTATTATCAATCAATCTCAAATGTTTCGCATTATTATCAATCAATATCCAATGTTTCCCATTATTATCAATCTCCAATGTTTCCCATTAATATCAATATCTAATGTTTCCCATTATTATCAATCAATATCCAATGTTTCCCATTATTATCAATCTCCGATGTTTCCCATTAATATCAGTCAATCTCCAATGTTTCCCATTATTATCAATCTCCGATGTTTCCCATTAATATCAATCAATCTCCAATGTTTCCCATTATTATAAATCAATATCCAATGTTTCCCATTATTATCAATCTCCAATGTTTCCTATTATTATTAATCTCCAACGTTTCCCATTATTATCCATCCAATGTGTCCCATTATTATTAATCTCCAATGTTTCCCATTATTGTCAATCTCCAATATGTCCCATTATTATCGATCTCCAATGTTTCCCATTATTATCAATCTCCAATGTTTTCCATTATTATCAATCTCCAATGTTTCCCATTATTATTAAGCTATCTCCAATGTTTCCCATTATTATCAATCTCCAATGTTTCCCATTATTATTAATCTCCAATATGTCCCATTATTATCAATCAATCTCTGATGTGTCCCATTATTATCAATCTCCAATGTTTCCCATTATTATCAATCAATCTCCAATGTTTCCCATTATTATCAATCAATCTCCAATGTTTCCCATTATTATCAATCTCCAATATGTCCAATTATTATCAATCTCCAATATGTCCCATTATTATCAATCAATCTCTGATGTGTCCCATTATTATCAATCTCCAATGTTTCCCATTATTATCAATAAATCTCCAATGTTTCCCTTAATTATCAAGCTCCAATGTTTCCCATTATTGTCTATCTCCAATGTTTCCAATTAATATCAATCAATCTCGAATGTTTCGCATTATTATCAATCAATATCCAATGTTTCCCATTATTATCAATCTCCAATGTTTCCCATTAATATCAATATCTTATGTTTCCCATTATTATCAATCAATATCCAATGTTTCCCATTATTATCAATCTCCGATGTTTCCCATTAATATCAGTCAATCTCCAATGTTTCCCATTATTATCAATCAATCTCAAATGTTTCGCATTATTATCAATCAATATCCAATGTTTCCCATTATTATCAATCTCCAATGTTTCCCATTAATATCAATATCTAATGTTTCCCATTATTATCAATCAATATCCAATGTTTCCCATTATTATCAATCTCCGATGTTTCCCATTAATATCAGTCAATCTCCAATGTTTCCCATTATTATCAATCTCCGATGTTTCCCATTAATATCAATCAATCTCCAATGTTTCCCATTATTATAAATCAATATCCAATGTTTCCCATTATTATCAATCTCCAATGTTTCCTATTATTATTAATCTCCAACGTTTCCCATTATTATCCATCCAATGTGTCCCATTATTATTAATCTCCAATGTTTCCCATTATTGTCAATCAATATCCAATGTTTCCCATAATTATCAATCAATATCCAATGTTTCCCATTATTATCAATCAATATCCAATGTTTCCCTTTATTATCAATCTCCAATGTTTCCCATTATTATCAATCAATCTCCAATGTTTCCCATTATTATCAATCAATCTCCAATGTTTTCCAATTACCATAAGTCAATATCCTATGTTTCCCATTATTATCAATCTTCAATGTTTCCCATTATTATCAATCTCCAATGTTTCCCATTATTATCAATCTGCAATGTTTCACATTATGATCAATCAATCTCCAGTTTCCCATTAATATCAATCAATCTCCAATGTTTTCCAATTACCATAAGTCAATATCCAATGTTTCCCATTATTATAAATCTCCAATGTTTCCCATTATTATCAATATCTAATGTTTCCCATTATTATAAATCAATCTCCAACGTTCCCTATTATTATCAATCTCCAATGTTTCACATTATTATTAATCAATCTCAAATATTTCCCATTATTATCAATCTCTAATGTTTTCCTTTATTATCAATCTCCAATGTTTTCCATTATTATCAATCTGCAATGTTTCACATTATCATCAATCAATCTCCAGTTTCCCATTATTATCAATCTCCAATGTTTCCCATTATTATCGATCTCCAATGTTTCCCATTATTATCAATCTCCAATGTTTCCCATTATTATCAATCTCTAATGTTTCCCATTATTATCAATGTCCAATGTTTCCCATTATTATCAATCTCCAATGTTTCCCATTATTATCAATCTCCAATGTTTTCCATTATTATCCATCTAATGTTTCCCATTATTATCAATCTCCAATGTTTCCCATTATTATCAATCAATATCCAATGTTTCCCATTATTATCAATCTCCAATGTTTTCCATTATTATCCATCTAATGTTTCCCATTATTATCAATCTCCAATGTTTCCCATTATTATCAATCATTATCCAATGTTTCCCATTATTATCAATCTCCAATGTTTTCCATTATTATCCATCTAATGTTTCCCATTATTATCAATCTCCAATGTTTCCCATTATTATCAATCTCCAATGTTTCCCATTATTATCAATCTCCAGTGTTTCCCATTATTATCAATCTGCAATGTTTCCCATTATTATCAATCTCCAATGTTTCCCATTATTATCAGTCTTCAATGTTTCCCTTTATTATCAATCTTCAATGTTTTCCAATATTATCAATCTCTGATGTGTCCCATTATTATCAATCTCTAATGTTTCCCATTGTTATCAATCAATCTCCAATGTTTTCCAATATTATCAATCTCCGATGTGTCCCATTATTATCAGTCTTTAATGTTTTCTTTTATCATCAATCTGTTTTGAGTTTTACCAATGACTGTATCATTACAGGGTCTCTGTTGGTGCCTGTTGATATCACCATATCCAGTTTTGATAGCAGTGTGGATTTGTCAGGGTCCTCAACTTTAGATGTACCCCTCACACCATCTACCTGCTGTTCTGACAACTCCAGCTATATGGAAACTAACCTTGACAATGCTCCACTGCCTGGAGAAGACACCAGAAACCATATGTGTCACTTACCACAGATGAACTACCTAAACCCTAATGTAAAAACTGTCAGTCCACAGCAAAAACAACGTTTTAAAGACAGAAAACTAGTACGCCAAAAGAGTTGTGATTATGATAGCCCCCCAATCATTGAAGAGAGTACACGAGGAAAACTTCTGCTAGCTCCCTGTCAAAAATATCGTGAAAAAGTATCTCAATCACAGCCCTCTTTATTGATCGTAGAACCACACAGAGGTTCAAAAGTATCCAAACTGTCAGCATGTCCCAGCCGACGACGACTGAGCTATCTTCAGAGAAGTCAGAGTAGTGGTGCTGAGAAAACTCGAGTGCGTGACCGCTACTGTTTTGGTGCTAATACGCAGAGACAACAAAATCATACACAGCATAAACACACAACAAAAGGCTACTCAGTCTTGCATCCATTGGCACAAGAGCCCAAAGTTTATTCCCATCCTGTGCAATGTTCTAAAGATAAAGCAGACACTCTCACATCCTCCACTCACAATTATCTCCATCAGCTTAATCGTAGCAGCACATGTGACTCACAGTCCAACGACTGCTCAACCACAAGTGATTGGACAGGAGATGAAGCAGCATGTGATGAGGAAGTGCGGCAAATCACTGGTGATGACACAGAGGAAGAAGAGCTTGGTGACAACCTCGGAGAGTTCTCCCCAGATATCCCTGGCGAACGTACCCTGTTACTGGCAGAGGCACCAGAGGATGCGGCTGCTCGCAATGGCACAAGCACAGGCACCTCGGGTAGTCGAGAGAGTATATTGGAATCACAAGACAACAATCATCAGACGTGTCAGAGTGACACAAGTCCCACCGGCACCTCAGGTAGCAGATACAGTATGTTAGATTCACAAGACAACAAACACAAGATGTGTCAGGGTCCCACAGGCACCTCAGGTAGCAGACACAGTATGTTAGATTCACAAGACAACAAACACAAGATGTGTGACAGTGACAATATTCCCAATCAGCTTCCTACAGTGCCTTTTCATGTACTTTCTACAGACACGATTAGTTCCAGTATAAAAAGTAATATCCTCTCCAGTTGTCAGGATGAAATTCCTAAACACCATAGTAACCAAGACAGTAAGTGCAATGGTGGTCAACCCCCTTTCTTAGTACACCCACTTTCCTCAGGAGAACCACTAGTAGACTTAGAGCAGGACACAGATTGTGATAAGTCAAAAAGAGACATGTGCGTCACAGCAGACAAGGGGAGCAACTCTGATAAACTTCCTGTGATACATTTTGATGACCCATTAGAAGTGCGCAGAAGACATTGTTCCACAAATTCAGAAGATGGTGAATGCTAGGCATTGTATGACATGATGTCCTGTTTTACTGAGTTTTAAAACATAGCTTTATTTAAATCCAAGGGTTATATATATCATTCCTATATTGTAATGTTTACAGAGAAAACCAAGTTCATTAATTTGTGTTGTGCTCTGTTTTCATCATTACAGAGGTTTTATCATGTGTTTTACATACTGATCATGATTTTAGTGATTGTTTTTATCATAGGTGTTTTACATACTGATCATGATTTTAGTGATTGTTTTTATTGTAGGTGGTTTACATACTGATCATGATTTTAGTGTTTTTTTACATTACACATTTGCATATATGTAGATAAAAAGGGTGTTACTTGTTCAAACAGTTTTAGTTGATGTCTTTCTGCAGAATCGTTTAATTTCTATAATTCGAAATTCTTTATAATACACTATTTCCGGGCAGCAGGTTTACTCATTAGGCTTTCAAGGTCACTCGACTTTCGGAACATGTACGTAATAACAAAATGGTGACTTTATTTAGGGTATATAATAACAAAATAGTTATTTTATTTAGGGTATGTAATAACAAAATGGTGACTTTATTTTTCCCTGGACATCATGGTGTAATTGGTAGGTTCCCCATTTCTCCCTGGACATCTTGGTGTAATCAGAAGGTTCCCTTTTTCTCCCTGGACATCATAGTGTAATTGGTAGGTTTCCTTATTCTTTCTGGACGTCATAGTGTAATCAGAAGGTTCCCTATTTCCTACTGGACATCAAAGTGTAATTGGTAGGTTCCCTAATTCTCCCTGGACATCAAAGTGTAATTGGTAGGTTCTCTATTTTTCCCTTGACATCTTGGTGTAACCAGAAGGTTCCCTTTTTAACGTCAGGATGCCTTTGGCACCTGCCGTTATAGTCGTGGTGGGTAAATTTTGTTAGTCACACTTTTGTTTCCGGCTAACAACTTCTCTTTTCTGTAATACACAAATGATATACATTCGCAGCCTAATATAGTTCCTATTTTGACAGCAATTATTGACACGATTTAACTGATGGTTCCCGTGTTTACTGCAATTATTTAAGATGATATATGAATGTTTAGATTATAAACATTTCCTCACCAGTATCAGAGACATATATATAGTGTATATATATCTCTGCCAGTATATGCAATTTTGTTGGCGTAGGATTACGTAGTTCAGTCTCAATCCTGCATTGAAAACGAAAGTAAAGAATTCAGTTTGATCGTCGTGGAAATTTACATGTGTCCACTGAGAAATATCCACATATCTTAGACCATATATGTTCATCCTGAGTTCATATGACCAATCGTCTTTACGTAGTGAAATGTTTACAATTCTATAAATAGCTTTGCAGCCAAACATTCCAGGGAATATAACTTCAGCTGTCACGTAACTAATCACGTGATCATCACTAATCGGCCAAAATGGCGGTTATGTCTAATGTAACTAAACCAGCGACCGTTCGCAGTTTAATATTTATTTGTATGTTTGCTTGGCCTAAGTAAGATCTTATAGTATAAATAAAAAAGACTTAGGCTGTGTACATCTTGGATTTTATCTCTGGTTGTACATATTACTGTTGATAGACCGATTTGTCTTTTAGTTAATTTTTTTCAAAGTTTACAAGCAGCTTTACTGATTCAGAAGTATATCAATAATTTTCCACAAGCATTAAAGAAATAAGGAATGAACTATACTCAGCTATTGGAAAGTTGTCAGCAGATATATGTTATACATGTTTTCTTTAATATATATGGAATATGAATAACCAGATTAAGACATTCAATCTTATAAAAAAATGTAGCTGTCTGACTATAAAATCCAATTTTAAATTTCAAATTATATGACCTCACACCCTGACGTTTCTCAGGGCCTTTGGCCCTTTGATTTTCCCTGGACGTCATGGTGTAATCGGAAGGTTCCCTATTTCTCCCCCGACATCAGGTAGGCTCCCTATTTCTCCCTGGACATCTTGGTGTAATCAGAAGGTTCCCTTTTTCTCCCTGGACATCATAGTGTAATCGGTAGGTTTCCTTATTCTCAATTGACACTATAGTATAATGGGAAGGTTCCCCATTTCTCACTGGACATCATTGTGTAATTGGTAGGTTCCCTATTTCCCACTGGACACCATGGTGTAATCGGAAGGTTCCCTATTTCCCACTGGACATCATAGTGTAATCGTAATGTTCCCTATTTCTCACTGGACACCATGGTGTAATCGGAAGGTTCCCTATTTCTCACTGGACATCATGGTGTAATCGTATTGTTCCCTATTTCTCACTGGACATCATGGTGTAATCGGAATGTTCCCTATTTCTCACTGGACACCATGGTTTAATCGTAATGTTCCCTATTTCTCACTGGACACCATGGTGTAATCGGAAGGTTCCCTATTTCTCACTGGACACCATGGTGTAATCGTATTGTTCCCTATTTCTCACTGGACATCATGGTGTAATCGGAATGTTCCCTATTTCTCACTGGACACCATGGTGTAATCGGAAGGTTCCCTATTTCCCACTGGACACCATAGTGTAATCGTATTGTTCCCTATTTCCCACTGGACACCATGGTGTAATTGGAAGGTTCCCTATTTCCCACTGGACATCATAGTGTAATCGTAATGTTCCCTATTTCTCACTGGACACCATTGTGTAATCGGAAGGTTCCCTATTTCCCACTGGACATCATGGTGTAATCGGAAGGTTCCCTATTTCCCACTGGACATCATAGTGTAATCGTAATGTTCCCTATTTCTCACTGGACACCATTGTGTAATCGGAAGGTTCCCTATTTCCCACTGGACATCATGGTGTAATCGTATTGTTCCCTATTTCTCACTGGACATCATTGTGTAATGGGAAGGTTCCCCATTTCTCACTGGACATCATAGTGTAATCGTAATGTTCCCTATTTCTCACTGGACATCATTGTGTAATGGGAAGGTTCCCCATTTCTCACTGGACATCATGGTGTAATCGGAATGTTCCCCATTTCTCACTGGACATCAAAGTGTAATCGTAAGTTTCCCTATTTTTCCCTGGACGCCCTAGTGTAATTGGAAGGTCTCCTATTTCTCAATGGACATCATGGTGTAATCGGAAGGTTCCCTATTTCCCTCCGAAAGTCATAGTGTTTATTAACTTGTGACACAAAGTTAATGTTATTGATAATTTCTCTGTACAATGCATTTTCATTGATGTTTAATGTGCACCATAATCAGGGATTATATGAGTTTGTTGTTTTACTATTAACTTATCATATCTATGTGACTGGATATTGCATTGTATAATTTACTTACAGTCATTACAAATTTAGGGTTGGCTATATTGCACCTTATAGATATTAGATCAGTTGAGTGTTTTGATCAGATAGATGGTGCCACTTGCTGTGATGATTGGTATGGATAACAGTTTGTGTGCTGTGTTTGATGGAATATTCCTCAGAGCTCGTGTGATGTTATCATTTGATAATATGGATAGAAATGAGTGTCATGTTTACATTGAATTGTCTTCAGATCTCGTGTGATGTTATCATTTGATTATATGGATAGAAATGAGTGTCATGTTTACATTGAATTGTCTTCAGATCTCGTGTGATGTTATCATTTGATTATATGGATAGAAATGAGAGTGTCATATTTACATTGAATTGTCTTCAGAGCTCGTGTGATGTCATCATTTTATAATATGGATAGAAATGAGTGTCATGTTTACATTGAATTGTCTTCAGAGCTCGTGTGATGTTATCATTTGATAATATGGATAGAAATGAGTGTCATATTTACATTGTCCTCAGAGCTTGTGTGATGTCATCATTTGATATTATGGATAGAAATTGTCCTCAGACCTCGTCTGTAAAACTTTGTATTGCTATAAACAAACATTATGTGTGTTGCTCATTGTTCACATAGTTAAACCTATATGATTACATGTTATGATTTGTGATTCATTGATATGCAAGTAGAAAGAGAGAGACTACACTGAATTACTGTTTTTTATAAGATAGTGTTTATATCCTCTTCCCAGGATGCACTGTGAACTGTGATGCCAATATTTATTGTTTTCAGTACCAACGCTTTTTATAAATTAAAAGTTCAAATTTGTCAAAATATTTTAAGTATGAAATTCTTATTACAATCAATGGTAATGGTGCAAACTTAATTAATATAACAAGTACAAGTATAAATAGATCTCGTTTAAAATCATTAATAGAACATGTGTTAAGCTAACAACATTAGATATTTGTAAAGTCATTATATATGTATAAAACTATTAATAGAACATGTGTAAAACTTCTCATAGAGCATGTATAAAACTATTAATAGAACATGTGTAAAACTTCTCATAGCGCATGTATAAAACTATTAATAGAACATGTGTAAAACTTCTCATAGAGCATGTATAAAACTATGAATAGAACATGTCTAAAATTTCTCATAGAGCATGTATAAAACTATTAATAGAACATGTCTAAAATTTCTCATAGAGTATGTAAAAAACTATTAAAAGAACATGTGAAAGCAATATGCAATTTAAAAAGTAAGAGCTGTCGCTTTATGTTTACTCCAATTATATAATAACATTCTGAGATAGGATTGTCGCTTATTATCTAGATGTAATGAGCATCACAATGTTTCATACTGTGTTACAGTAAGCAACTGTCAGGATATATATCTACTACATTTGCATCCTTTTTTAATTTTCAATGAGAAAAATAACTGCATCTGAAAACAGATTAATCAGTGTTTGGTGTTTTTTTATAATTGGGCAGCCAATGCTGATAGACAGCTGGCTGGCCGATCTTCTGTCATCACAATGTCAGTGTTAGATATCTAGCTGACCGATCTTCTGTCATCACAATGTCAGTGTTAGACAGCTGGCTGACCGATCTTCTGTCATCACAATGTCAGTGTTAGATATCTAGCTGACCGATCTTCTGTCATCACAATGTCAGTGTTAGACAGCTGGCTGACCGATCTTCTGTCATCACAATGTCAGTGTTAGATATCTAGCTGACCGATCTTCTGTCATCACAATGTCAGTGTTAGACAGCTGGCTGACCGATCTTCTGTCATCACAATGTCAGTGTTAGACAGCTGGCTGACCGATCTTCTGTCATCACAATGTCAGTGTTAGAGAGGTGGCTGACCGATCTTCTGTCATTACAATGTCAGTGTTAGACAGCTGGCTGACCGATCCTTTTATCACAATCTGAGGGTTAGACAATAGCCTGGTAGATCTTTTGTCTTAACAATTTGAGGGTTTTGTGAAATATACTGTACTGGACACGGTGACAGTCCATCTGATTACTGTACTGGACACGGTAACAGTCCATCTGGTTACTGTACTGGACACAGTGACAGTCCATCTGGTTACTGTACTGGACACAGTGACAGTCCATCTGATTACTGTACTTGACTCGGTGACGGTCCATCAGATTTAATCATCCGAAACAAGTCATGAAATACTGGTCCTAATAACAATATGGTAAACTTATACAAATATAAGGTTTTTTTGTATCGAGATGATCAGAAGTTTGTTCGACTCTTGTTTAAAAAGTATAATGCCAATTGTTATGACCTATTTTATTTTACAGCCTTTACACTTTTTATAGAGATAGGAAATTGTTTAACCTCTTGTTGTTTGTTCTGCATTTCACCTTGTGTAACTTTTCCTGACCATGTTTACAGTGACACGGAGACATTGTTTTAAAGAAATAAATTTTGCACCATCATTACTTTGTCTGTCGTGATGTTTGGCGTATTAACAGTAACTGATGTAGTTTTGGAGTGAAGCTCAACACGTGTTAATAGTAATGTTCGGTTCCCTCACAACCGGTAATGTGTGTTGGTATGTCTGTGTCTCTCAACCGGTAATGTGTGTTGGAATGTCTGGGCCTCTCTCAACCGGTAATGTGTGTTGGTATATCTGGATCTCTCTCAAAATAACTGATGTAGTTTTGGAGTGAAGCTCAGCACGTGTTAATAGTAATGTTCGGTTCCCTCACAACCGGTAATGTGTGTTGGTATATCTGGGCCTCTCTCAACCAATAATATATGTTGTTATGTCCGTAATTCTCTCAACTGATAATGTGTGTTGGAATGTCTGGGCCTCTGTCAACCGGTAATGTGTGTTTGTATATTTGGGTCTCTCTCAAGCGGTTGTCTGGGTCTCTCAACCGGTAATGTGTATAAGTATGTCTGGGTAATGTGTGTTTGTATATTTGGGTCTCTCTCAATCGGTTGTCTGGGTCTCTCTCAGCCGGTTATGCGTATACATATGTCTGGGTAATGTGTGTTGGTATATCTGGATCTCTCTCAACCAATAATATATGTTGGTATGTCCGGATTTCTCTCAACTGATAATGTGTGTTGGTATGTCTGTGTGTCTCTCTCTACCGGTGATGTGTGTTGGTATGTCTGTGTTTCTCTCAACCGGTAATGTGCGTTGGTATGTCTGTGTCTCTCTCAACAGGTAATGTGTGTTGGTATGTCTGGATCTCTCTCAACCGGTAATGTGTGTTGGTATGTCTGTGTCTCTCTCAACAGGTAATGTGTGTTGGTATGTCTGGATCTCTCTCAACCGGTAATGTGTGTTGGTATGTCTGTGTCTCTCTCAACAGGTAATGTGTGTTGGTATGTCTGGATCTCTCTCAACCGGTAATGTGTGTTGGTATGTCTGAAGGCTATCATAACTTTTAATGTGTTGGTATGTTAGGGTCTCTCTCAGCCGGTAATGTGTGTTGGTATGTCTGGATCTCTCTTAACTTTTAATGTGTATGTCTGGGTCTCTCTCAACTGGGAATGTGTCAGTATGCACGAGTCTCTCTCAGACGATTGTGTGTGTTGGTATGTCCGGTCTCTCTCAACTGGGAATGTATGTGTGTATGTTTGGGATCTCTTTCAACTGGTAATGTATGTGAGTTTGTCCGGAGGCTTTCCCATCTGGCGTGCGAGCGGGCGGGCGAGCGTCTTTCCGGATTTCTCTCACCGGTAATGTTTTGGAAGGTCTTTGATCCCTTTCAACCGGTAAGGTGTCTTGGTATGTCTGTTGTCTCTTAAATAATTAACTGGGTTGCTTTACGACAGAATGTATGAATTGAATAATCGATCAAACTACATGTACAGAAATAGTGGTGAAAGTTCGACATCCGAAACTTTTCTTAATGATACATTTATAAGGTGAAACGATATAAAATACCATTGTGGGGTCTAAGAAACCTATTTCACGAATTGTCTCTTGAATTAACAAATGACAAGCATAACACTCTTACAAATAAAATAAGATTGAAAGTAGTCAGAGTCAGATCAAGTACTTTTCTTTCTTTCTGTCTACATTTCAGCAAACTAACTACCTTTGTATGCTAATTCATTTTTTTCTTAGAGTTGTGGTTATGTATATATGTTGTTATTTAAGTGGTGTTGTGTGTTGCATAAACAAACAAGACCTCTACAAACAAACAACAAACACCTACACGGCCCAACACTGGATCTAGGGCAAAACAAACATACACACAAACAAGAACAGGACACAGCAAATGAAAACTACATTACAGAAAATATTAAAAGCCATAAAGATACAAAAACACCTGTAACAGCCATTTACTTTCAATAAAGTTCTAAATGACTAGTCCGGCCTCAATACTATGCATTGGAATGCAAGAGGTCTTAGGCCCAACATTTCTGAGCTAAAATCTTTCCTCAACGACAATTCTCCAGCTGTTCTTTGTATTCAGGAAACACAACTGAAACAAAAACATAAAAAAAATCAATAGTTACAACACTCCTTTAAGGTACGATTCGGACCAAGATTTGGCCATTGATGTAAAATGCGGAATTGGCTATAAAGTGTGTGTGTGTGTGTGTGTGTGTGTGTGTGTGTGGCTCTTGGTATATAATTACACAACAAGTCACACAAAACAATCATACTCAACTCATACCTCTCAACATCAATTAACTATCTGGTTAATCTCATGAAAAATATAGACAAGAACAACATCATAGTTACCGGAGATTTAAATGGACATCATACACTTTGATGGAGCAACAAAAACAACAACCGGGGAGACACTATATACGAATGGGCAGTTCAAACTGGTCTAACCATACTAAACGAGGGTAAACCAACTAGAGTAGACATAGCTCGAGGTATCGAATCTCATCTAGATATCACACCAGCAACACCCAATTCAGCGAGTAAATGTAGCTACTGGAATACCCTTGATAGCACTCTAGGTTCAGACCATTACCCAGTTTTGGCTCAATTTGACTTTAAGCCCCATATTAACACTATTCAATACCCCCCTAGATGGGTTTTCATTAAAGCAAATTGGAATCAATTTAATCTATTAATTGAAAACATCCCAATTGATGAAAGTTATGACGAAAATGTAGATATGTTTAACGCTAACATAACAAGAACAATTTTAGACCTAGAATCAGTGTGTATTCCTAAAACACCACGAAAGTCAAAACTAGGAATCCGTGGTGGAATGATGAGTGTAGGTTAGAAAAGAAAGTAAAAAAGAACAGCGAAAGTAAATGGAGGGCAAACAAAAATAACGGAACGCTAAAAGCAGATTACGTCAGATGCAAAACAAATTTCAACAACATTATCCAAAACGCCAAACAAAATCATTGGGAAGAGTTTTGCTCATCATCAATAATAAAACAAATCTCAAAAACGTATGGTCGAAGGTCAAAGCCATTCAGGGAATAAATAGATCAGAAATCCCCATTTTAGGTGAAAACAACATCACTGATAAGGAAAAGGTTGATACTATAGCTAAATGATATCAGAACGCTAGTAGTAATGACAATCTAACCCCTGAATTTAATTAAATAAAGCTAACAGTCAGGGTAACAAAGATGGCGTAATAAGTGACCCAGGCCACAATACAGGTGAGCTGAACTGCCCATTGTCAATCACAGAATATAAACAGGCACTTCAGAACAAGAAAAACACATCGCCTGGAGATGACAACATTTCATACACCATCCTCAAACACTGTACAAACAACATCACAGAAGTAATAAACCATATACGGGAACTATACATGAAGCGTGGAAAAAAGCCGTAGTTATACCTATACTAAACCAGATAAAAATATGTAGGAACCTGCATCATAAAGGCCCATAACATTAACATCTCTGTGAAGTTATCGAAACTCTGGTAAATAACAAGCTAGTAGGCAGATCTACGCTAGACCACAGGCGCTTGCATAGAAAATGTGATTTTCAATTTTTTATATACAGTATGTATATATATGACAATGGTATGTGTACTCTGTAAGTACAAGGTTGGCAACTCCGCCACGAGCGAAAAGGCACACCACCACACTTCAATCGACTAAAAAACACATTTATTCAAACTGACACGGCGCATACTATATACTACCGTCATCTAGAAACATTCATCTTTAACCTACCGTGTCACTCAATACGAATTGTTACATCCAAAACACAATAATCTGTGAAAACATCGCCGCATTCCTCCAACGAAAACACCATTTTTCAAACTGCTCCCTCAGCCTGTCCCGATTCCTCATTTACATACGGGGTTGAAATGTCATGCGTTTATATAATCGGCTGTCACCAGGTCACTTTTTGGGCTCATCTCGGCATACTTTATTTTACAGGTGCATATAAAGGACGTCGTTTGTGAGATCATGGACTAATTAAATAGCATGTTTTAATGCAAGTGATGAGATCGTCCTTTCCTTTTCTTCAACTGCATCATTTCAGTAGTTGTTAAAACTTCGTTTTGAAATCTAAAGATTATGTAACGGTGCTCAATAACTTGTTCAAGACAGGGCCGGGGCATGAACTAGCAGTATCGGTTGGAAATATTCGATGTTGTTTAAATTTGGATGGGGTAATTAGCTGATAGTTGTTTGATATTTTGTTTTCAAATTGAACTTGCCATCTATTTAGGGTTATGCCTATCTTCAATTAAAAAAATGGACCACTACATGACTAGTTAAAAATATATAGACCACACACAATACCGGTAGGACTGAGAGGTTTAATTTTCTAGGCCTTGCTGAATATTGACCGTAGTTTTGAAATCAGTAGTTTGCAAAGTTTGCAACCGTCGGTTCATCATTACATTTGCTATGAGAGATTGTTTTCCTTTTTATCTAATGATATTTGACCTCTATCGTTTAAGTGTGGCGCCTTTTTTCGGGGGGGGGGGGGGGGGGCGTTCTGGCGGTAGCCCTAAATACTTTAAAATTCTGGCGTTGACACAAAGTAATACTAGAAATACCCCTAAAGTATTCTCTTTTCTTTCTCTTTTCAATTCAGTTTTTTTATTCTGTAAGCCCTTTAGCCAGCTTAATTATTATTAGAGTAGCGTTGGATGCTTACATACTCAATTACACGTAATCAGGTAAATCATCAGTAACTTACATATTATATATGCGATGTAAAGTGGAATTACATAGATAATCAGTGTTACGAAGAATACTTTACAATGCGTGAAACTCTTTAATCGGCAAAATTATATCAAGTTTATGAAAATCGAAATCAAGTAAGCAAATAATACGGTTTCAAACATTTGAATAAAAAGGGTTCAAAATAAAATGAAACGCATCCTCAATATTTCGATAATCACACAGTGATCAATCTATATGCAAGTCCCGAGTCTTGTATGTACTCATGAAAATAAATTGATGGTGGATCACTGATCACATAGCGTACAACTCGTTTGGCAGGTCTGAAGTATGATCTTCGTATTTGACGACGACATGTCTAGATATGTGTAAAATTTGTGGAAATAAATAAACAGGTCTGAAGTAAGCAATGTTGGTGCACATGTATACGTCCAATAACCTGGTGACAGTCTTATTCGTGATAAACTTTTTTTTGTTCGTCCAGATTTCAGTAAACTGACAAAAGTAAATCTATAAATAAGCATTTTGTTCTATCTTTGTGACAAAGGTATGCTAATCCATTTCCCTTTTATCTTTTATGTTTTTTTTTAATTTTCAAGTATGAAATGTCTAGGCCTACTACGTGAGTGTGATTGCAGAATAGGCATTCTTTACTTCGTTTGCTTTTCGTGTGTACTGTCATATTCGGTGCACGGTACTCTCACGGTCAAAATAATAAATAATTTATGATTATAAATCATCGTTCATTCGACGAAATTCTTCAATTAATCTTCAATTAAGTAGACGAAACTTATCAACGAGCTGAAGCGTTTCCCGGACAAAATTCATGCGGAGATGACCCCAGAAAGTGACCTAACAAAAGACGATTATAAAAACACATGAACTTTTAACCCCGTATGTAAATAAGGAATCTGGACAGGCTGAGGGAGCAGTTTGAAAAATGGCGTTCTGAGCGAGGAATTCGGCGATGTTTTCACGGATTGTTGTATTTTGGATGTAACAATTCGTATTGAGTGACACGGTAGGTTAAATATGAATGTTTTTAGATGACGGTAGTATATAGTAAGCGCCATGTCAGTTTGAACAAATGTGTTTTTAGTCGATTGAAGTGAGATGGGGTGCCGTTTCGCTCGTGACGAAGTTCCCGGCCTTCACTTTTACACAGTACACATACCACCGATATCATTTTTTTTAATTATCATTTTCTATGCAAGCGCCTGTGCGCTAGACCCCCTTCTTAGTCTCACCTCAGATATTAAAAAAAAGGTTTAAACCTAAAACAAAGCACACTAGCTGTCTTCTTAGATCTAGAGAAAGCATGTTATCGTATTTGGCATGATGGTCTTTAAGTATCACTCAAATATCACTGGTAACATATTTAAATTCCTAAGTAGCTTCTTGAAAACACCGTAAGATCCAGGTTAGAATTCATGACGCGTTATCAGACCAATATGAACAAGAGAACGGTGTAGCACAAGGTAGCGTAATTTCCCCTACATTAAGTTACCGCAATATGCAGATGACGGATGTATTTGGAGAACAGGCAAAAACATTAGATATTTAACCAAACATATCCAGAGTTGACATATTCAATACGTAAAAGAGTCATGCCAAAAGACAATAAACACCATGAGGTATATTTCAGGATGTAAATTTGGCGCCAATAAAACAACCCAATTATTAGATCTAGGCTAGATTATGGGTGTCACGTATATAATACAGCTAGCGACACAGTATTAAAACACCTAGATGTAATTCAACATTCAGCCTTAAGAGTAGCACTAAAGGCAATTAAAAACACCAGCATTCATAGTTTATTAGCAGAGGCAGGTGAACTCCCCTTAACTCTCAGGCGAGAACATCTTACATTAAAATACTGGACTAGGACACACAGTCATGCCGATAGGTTTCTTCTAAATAAAGAAATTAAAAAATGATGAACCTATCCATAGGAAATACTTAGACTTAAACAGAAGTATGGTTTAGATAGTGTTAAGATATCCCGTAAACAAGATTTCCAAGTCCCGTGGTTAAAAACAGACCCTAATGTATCGCTAGACCTCCTAAAGATGATAGATAAACAAAACGCTAAAAACCTAGCATTAGAACTGATCGACCTAAAATGCAAAAACTTTACTAAATTCTATACTGACGGCTCTAACGACCGTGTAGGTTTAAGAATATATAACAATACATACAATGTCAAAAAGTCATTACGGTTAAGTGATAGAGCATCGGTCTATACAGCAGAGCTATGACTATTCAAATTACTTTGATAGGTGAAAAGAAAAATCACACCAAATTTGATAGAGCTGTAATTTTTTTCAGATTCCCTTAGCTCATTACAATCTCTGATAACCGGTAACAGCAGTAGGCCTAACTACTTAATGCAATCCATTATATGATATTCGAAATTGATTAATTCGGCATACATCTTAAATTTGAATGGATACCATCGCATGTAGACATACCAGGTAATGAGATAGCAGATCAGTTAGCTAAAGAAGCCCTAGGGTCAAATGTCATCCATCTAAACATAGACTTGAGTGTCACAGAGGTCGTTAGTATAATCAATGATAAATCCAAACGATATGGCAGGATAGTTGGTCGCAATTAACTAATAACTGGCTCAGAATCATCGAGGATAGTGTAAAGATCAAAACTCAGTTATATAGTAATAATAAAACAGGATATTGTAATAACTAGACATAGATAAAATTACGCCAAACTTGGTCATTACATCAATAGAATCAAGAAAGAAGTCAGTCCCTATTGTATAAACTGTGGTGAACCAGAAACAATAGAACACATCCTATTCGAGTGTAGAAAAACTAGATAACATCACATTTGATACTAAGTCTATATTAAATCCTCAGAAACAACATATGAGACACATCCTTTTTTATTCCACAAGCTTTTTGTTGTTGCAGGTTTAAAGTCTCGATTTAGGTTATAACCTCTACTCGCGACTTTAGGTTAGTAATATTAGTCCTGGTCGACTGTTAGATATTGTCAGTTGGTGATCCCCTCCTCCTTTCTCAACGCGGGCTTGGGACCGGCTACAGCGGAGATATTCCACAATCTTGATTGATTGATTGATGGGCCTAACGTCCTTGTTCCGGTTATAACCGAGCCTAGGACACTATTTCACAAGCAGTTCTTTGCTAGCTATTTATGTGTCAGGCTATTCGGCGAGCCAGCAGTACCGTACATTTGCATATTACACATTTTGCTCTAAAACCGAGTATCATCTGTATATACAGACATTTTACATGGTAAACTTATCAATAACAGTATAATTAGGAATCATTTCTGATTTAAAGAAACCAACTGTTAATTAGTAACCATCTGTTAACCAATGCGATAAAACAGCTTAACAAATGTATGTAAAAGGGAGATAACAGAAAACCAACTTTCATTACATGACCCCATCCTTAAAGTCATGCATCACGCATGATATAATCTACGATTGCTATCTAATTCTAAAGTAAGACTCCTCCATCGATCCATGTATCCAGAGAGGCATTTGCATTCCTAGTCGTTTTCCCCACAACTTGCTTCTGTTGGATTGTACAGTTACATCCTAGTTGTCTGCCGGTAACGACTCTTGATATCGCAAGATTTACAATCACACTAGATAAGTGTTTCTCTGGCAACACATGCACAGTTGTTCATCCAGCGAGGTGGCCGTCGGTGGTGCCCACGATAGACAGTCAGAGGTTCAGTGTCTGAGTCAATGCTACTTCCATCATATAAATCTCGACAAGCTTGTAAACTTGTGGAAGGCGGTGTGCGACACCATTTTCCGATTCCCTGGGTCTCATCTGCTGTGTCGCCTGCTTTACTCTAACCACATGGCACGTATGTGTGGGTTTCCTACCTGTAGGATTGTTGCTGATTGGCTGATATGGTACCAATCCAACAGAGTATTCCTCTATATCGTCTTTGTCAAGGACTATATTGCACCTTGATGCAAATGACCCACTCTTCTCAGTGCTATGATTCCTCTCTATATGGCGCTTCAGCTTACTGGCGGAGGTGGCGGCAAACTCCGCAGACGTAAGGTCTCACCGGCGAAATGGTCACGACGTCTGTAACAGTGACCCGGTTGTAAAGTCCAAATCTTCCCTCAGCGAGTACATCTACTTTCTGCTTTCAACGTCAATGAGATTTAGTCCCAGGACCCCGTCGAAGGACAGTCTGGCGACTACCATATTCCCGGTGCACAGTTGATTATCATTGACAGGTTCATTTGACTGACAACCAGTGGATCACCATTCGCCAATATTATGCCATGTAGCAATGTTAAGATTCACTTTTCATCAAAGTCACTTGAAACTTCCAGCAGGAACAAAGTACAAAGACTGTTATTAAATTTAATAATTTAATAAAGTATAACACGATGAAACATGTACAGATGATGAATAAATGATGAGAACTTATAGTATTGTATAATAGTACTAGTACCTAATCACACATACCACCCTCGCATTCACCTATTCATGCGTAAACTATGGATAAACAGTTCATAAATTCTAATACCTAAATCCTGATAGTCATTCCGGATCAAGTTATGGTAATACTAACACCTATGTACCAGAACAGCTACAAAAAGGTACAAAAGTATCGAATATTTATTTAAGAATGTCCACAGGACTCGATACAATTTATATCTTCACATCGCAATGTTCCAGCCAACAATAGTGGCAGCTATCCAGCCAAGTATAGACAAACGTTACGTCACAACTTCCCGACGGATACAAGTGTGCAACAGGTTGCACGAGTTACCTCCCCTTCCCGAAGAGAAAGTTCCCAGACATCACCGTATCAGCCAATCAGCCCGGCAATTGTATAATAGGAAAACCAACGCTGTAACAGCCATCCAGCCCAGCGCCAAATATATATAGGTAGGAGTTTTACGTAGCACCACACCACTGTCACAGCTATCCAGCCCAGTGTAAACAAACGGAGCGTCTACCTCATATTGTGACACTAACAGCAATCCAGCCCAGCGTCGATATATACTCAGGAGTTGACATAAATACCATAACGCTGTCACAGCTACCGGTACCCAGCCCAGCATTAACATATGCACCCCAGTCCAAGCGTAGACATTATTCACTCAACCAAACCATTACTACTCCTCAGCACTCCACGGAGACGGACATCAGGCCTAACAACGGAGACGGACATCAGGCCGACGGACATCAGGCCTAACAAGCACTAAACACACCCGTCTAGCATGTTGCAGGGTTTCCTGGGGTCCAACCACCCAAACCAAACCAGAACGAAACCACCCCTTATATATCGGGGTCCATGGCCTTTATCTCAGGGCCGCACGTCTCTCAGCCACCCCACACACATGTTCCCCATTCAGAGCCCACGACGCAACTGATACGCAATTCCCTGCCGGAAGTCTCTTGCACGATCACTTTCGCGCGGTTTTATCTATAGTCTATTTCACACCTTCTATATCTAACATAAACGTTATAATCTGTTTCACAGTTCTACGTAGTCATATAGTAAACTAGTATAGACCGTTTCATTAAACTATATTACAATGGTATAGTCTGTTTCATAACAGGCACTTTTGTCAGGTTCCTTTTGCATCCACCTTTGCTAAATACTGCCCTAAATATTCGGTCAGATATCAGCGACACTGTTGCTCCTGTGTCCACAAGAAACTTGCCAATAACCCCGTTGATTAGAACACTTACATAGACCCCTGACTCTGAAGCCTGTCTATGTGCCCCCATCTGATGCTTCCTAGGGACATCATCAAAGTTTCTTCCTCTGCTGCTTGGCCAATTGCTATTCCGAGTGCCTCTGCTGCTTGGCCAATTGCTATTCCGAGTATCAGTCTGTTTCCACTTGCTCCGACCTGGCGCCAAATACATTTGTGGGCGTTCCTGCCGCATATCAATCGATTTGCCGCTAGTCCCTTGACGCTGACACTATTCAGCGCTGGACAGTCTCTTCTCATATGTCCCAATTCCTTGCACTCGTAACAGGTTATATCACTAAGAGATATGTCGTTGGCTCGCTGGTGGCGCCTATTTCCTCTGCCCCCCTTCAAACTCTCCGAATAGTGTAACGCGCAGTACGTGTACCATAGGGGCGCTACGTGTGTCGGACTGCTACCAAGGTTTTGCCCAGGGTTCGACTGCCGCTTTCGCTTGCAGATTCCAAATACCAATAAATTATCAAGCATTATACGATTTTTAGTAAACTGGTGACAAGGAAAATAGACTCGTCATATAAAATTCAACAATTTGTTAACATTTGTAAAAATAACAAAATACCAAAATAATACCCGCGAGGCACAGTGAGGGTTTTACAGAAATAAACATCTAGCCTAAATCATATGCAAACCATCGTTTAATCAGAACTGAAAATATATATGAAATAAATCTGTTCTACCCCGAGTCTCTAGCACGTGGTATGTCAGGTCAGAATACATTTGCTAACCACCCGTCTTTTTTCCCGTATCTACTTACGAGGTTTCCAACAACCATCCCTCGCCTTACCGGTATAGAAACAGCCCGAGAGGCGGAAATATTCACTAGCCACTCCGCGAGTGCTCTTAAAACGGAATAATTCCTTCAAGCAACAACCTGACTTCCGACATGACACCGGCACACGAGACTCAAAGTAACCAAAGTTCTATACATCGAAAATACATCAAAATAATACATATGAAAAAGAAAATACATGTACGATAGTGGCAAATAATATCCAGCAGACAAACTGATATGACATTTAGGAAAGGATGGGCGACGGTTATCTAAATAATTTCACAGATTAAAAGTCAACACAACTTACCCTGCTGACACCCGGACGAAAAGTGATTGACCCCACAGCAGCACGGGTATCTTACGTAACCGGATGTTACAATTTTCCGGAATGAGTCCAAAAACAAGCGAGCGGAACGCAACTGCGTTACAATAGCCTCTATAGCTGTAACCATTTCGTCACTGGCACGTTCTTGGGCCTCATGTTGATTGTCCGTCGCACTTGCTACTCTCAAGTGTCCGTGCCCTTCCTTACGCCGCTGCTCAGCCTTACTGAAGGCCTCCAGTTCTACACCAAGGCGTATTGCATCATTCAACGAGGCTGGTGGCGACTCTTTTATCCGAATGCGTACCTCAGAGTCAAATAATGCATCGATAAACTGTTTCAATGCTAATGTGTCTTGCAATTATTGGGGATATGTATGGTAAACCAAAATCGCCAGTCTTCTTATTGCCTGACCCATTTCTGGGAGCGATTGTGGTGCTTTCTGTCGACTTTCCCTGAGCTGTACTCTGTACATGTCAGTTTGATTTGTCGGAGTGAATCTCTCTTCTAAGGAAGCAACTAGAGTTGCATAATGTTGATTGGTAATCTCCTAGAACTCCATGTGTTTGTCCGCGTAAACAAACAGCGAGGTGCATGCCCCTTTCTTCAATACTCAATATGTTGATTCGCGCACAGGTATCAAAATGTGACTTGAAATCCTTCCAAGAGCCCGTGCTATCATAGGTTACTGGTTTAACACGCAATGTGTGTCTCTCCGTGTTCTTCGTCTCTCTGGGTTTTATTCCACTTGTCTAAGTCTTGGATCGGAGGTGGTGATGTGTCAATCTCCTTCTGCTTTTCCTCTGTATGATATGTGTCATACCACTTCCTCCTGCAGGGGGATACTTTTGTTCGTTCATACCCTGAAGGCCTTTCTCAGTATCAACACATTTTTGATTTTTTTTTAAATCGAGCTCAAAGATAGGATTCGAACCAACACAATGATGTATGATCACATTGATATAATGCAAGTTTTTGAATTAATACTTGATGGTTCACAACATCAAAGGTCTAAAGTCTATGAACACAACACCATTGATATATCTATTGTCAACTTCTTTTGCCCATTTGTTTACAATATTGAGAAGGGCAGTCTCAAAGAATGATTCTTAAGAAACCGTGATTGTGAGGCAACAAGTAAATTGTTATCAGTCAAAAATGTATAAAAACTGTTATGGACATAACACTCAAATTCAGAATATAAGTTAAAGATGACGAAATTTGTGAACTTGCTAGGAGCTTACAACTGATACTATCCAGACTTATGGCCTAGTGAACATCTACAGAACTAAGAAAATCTTCAGTGAAATTGACAGTAACACTGGGAATTGAAAACATACTATTTTCAGTGATATTGGAGTTGATGGAATTACGTCAAGTGCTAATGAAGTAGATACATCATTCAAAGGTTTACACAAGCCATTAGCAATAGAAGAAAAAAATGTATTGAATGATTCAGCAATATCTAGCTTGTCAAAAACAGGTCATCTACATGAATCATGCTTGGAGAAGAAGTGCATTGCTTCGGAGCCACCACACGAATCAATTTCCAGAGTTTACTGGGGTTATCGAGATAATTCTCAATAACAATTTGGAAAAAGACGGACTTGGCATCTTTAATGAGTTTCGTCACTTTGTTTCGCTGATTACGATAACTGTCAGAATCACCATTCTGTTTAAGGTGGTCTCTCAGACGGATGTTTATAGGATGTTATCATCCATCCACTCCGGCTGAGAGGGCTTTTTGACTCTCCTTTGCAGTCTAGGTGCATGCTGATCGACAATACTGAGAAAAAGGTATATAAAAGCTTGGAGTGCATCGTCAACATCCGAAAGGGACTCGATTACAGACCATGGTACAAGTTCAAGGCCATTTAGGATTGACTGTGTATCAAAGTTTTTAAATGATCTGTAATGTATTGAAGTGTGTGCAAACTTTGTATCAAATTTACGTTACAAAACACACAGGATAGTGATCACTCAAACCATTCACTACGACTTTCAGCAAGACCTAGGGCTATAATTAGAAAAGGCGCTATAGCGGTAAAAACACGCCCATATTTAAGGTTTAGGGTCAGGATTGGTTAGTAGATAACATCCCCATCTTACACATAGTGATATACCCTTTAGGCTATATGTACCTCAGCGTTGTTCGTTAGGATGCCAATACTTACGATGTCTGAAAGGTGTGTCACAGCCAAATGGAATAATAATGGAGACTTCCACTACTGCTGATAGTTCTTTTATTTCCAACCTCGACACGGACGAAACACACATGAATTAAAAAGAACTTGAAATATACAGAAACTGGCCTAAGGATACATTGACAATTATAGCAAGTATTATTGTTCCTACAATGATTTAGATGTCGCGACTATTACATTTATTCTACACAAAGTATAGATAATAGTTACCTCCACCAACTGGTTGTAGCTGTATCAAAATGTGTCGTCTATATACTTCTACATGTATGAGTAGAAATGTACTCCCGAGCAAAGGACCCAAGAGGATACGTCCTCAATACTCTATACCGGCCGACTGCGCGGTACCGCGAAAGTATCAGGGTTTTGTTAACCTACACATGCACTTTTGCACGACATTCTCATCTGTCATACATGGACACATAACACTGCCAAATATAGACACACACGGACACTACTGACAGGTGGTAACATACCATCTATGGGATTACACATCAACGTACGAACAGTAACGAATACTAAACAGACAAGACGCTGACAGTACACTTTGGAGCACGTGCACATGTACTTAGACATACAGATACAAGATAACTATAATTAAATAATGATTTACCTAGTATATATACACATTTTGTATCCCTGTGATATACTCCCCATGTAGGGAAATGTCGTCTCGACACCAGTCTAAATCTAATTATCGATTGGAAAAAACCTGAAAGTAGATTGAAAAATATTGATTAAAGTACCTGCAATAGACAAAAATATTGATGTTCATTAGTTATAAAAAACAAAGTTTATAAACAGTACATGTTAAACAACAATGTTTAATCATTAAATGCATAATCATATGTTCAATCATTAATTACCAGCATTACACTAAGTATACATATGAAAATCAGCATAAATACATTTCAATAGAACACATGAAAAGGAGATTTGAAGTGTTCATTATTAGATCAGTGCAATGTGCAACAATTCCAAGTATAAAGCAATTGGGAAATAAAAAAAAACCATCATTCTGAAAATTGTAAATCCATGACTGCAAGGCTATATCATGTACAATCAAATAAATCATCTCATTGTGTTTCCATCCCTGTCAACCTCAACAGTAACTGAAGAAATTTCAAATGACAAATTCAGGACAAAACACTATGTTAACAGCTGGGCATACCAGTAACAGAATTCATTCGATTGATAAATTCCTGTGCTCGAGGATTAAGTGCTATACTACCAGTCACTAGGCCACACATATACTCACTATCCGAATCGGAACTTGATTCCGTCCCACTCCCTCCTGACTCAGCTGTATATTCACAATCTCTAGAAATGACCTTGCCCTTGCTATAGGATTTCACCTTGACCGTTGTCAGATCCGACCCATATTCCTTTTGGTCTACACTACTGAACCTCTCAACCCCAACATAAGGCAACAACATGTTTCTATGTTAAGTCCTTACTCTACAAACTCCATGTACATGCTTTACTTTATAAACACGGGTTTCAGCATGAGGCTTGGAAATAACCTTGTATGACAACTATTCCCATTTATCCGCTAATTTGGATTTGCCTTTTAAATTGACATTTCTGACCAGTACACGATCACCAGGCTGGAGGATAGAATTTCTCACCTTGACATCATAATGAGTTTTGTATCTGTCAGATGACTTTCTAGCCTGTTTTGAAGCAGTTTTATATGCGTAAACGTGACTGTAACTTCTTGATATACTCAGTTTTTGGCTGAAACTGTTCTACATTTCCCTCATGCAAACCAAAATATGCATCTGCAGCCAACCTAGGATATCCTCCCAAACATATGATAAAATGGTGTACAGCCTGTGCTTGCATGTGAAGCAGCATTGTACGCATGGCCAGTGGAGATAGAGCTTAGTGATTCGGATAAGGTGAAAGGTAAAAACACCAACACCATTCTCTACAAATGGACACTAACGACCAGAAAATAAATCTGCTGGTATCACAAATAGAAAAAATGAGTGAGCAAATGTAGTCCATGGCGGAAAAAACGGAAAAGATGAATTCTTACAAGAAAAATATTAACAATCCTTCTAACAATTCACAGGGCAGCACAAGATCGTTTGGACAGGACAAAGAAACTCAACAGGGGGTCAATGTCACCGCCAAGGTCAAGAGAAGGCTAGTAAAGAGAAGAATCACAGTAAGAAACCTCAGCCAAAAGGGGAGTGAACATATGGTGGCATATTTCTGCCATCGAGTTGCCGACTTACGACTTAAATATGTCGACATCTTTCTGAGAAGATGTCGATATCATCAAAAAATATGCCGACATAAACCGAAAAATATGTCGACTTAATAGTTTACTTACCGAGATAATATTGCCTTGATAATTATCTAGAAAAACGATGGCAGATATATGCCACCGTACCATATAAAGCCAAGTTTCCGACTTCCTAGATAATTATCACGACGTTATTATCTCGGCAATTAAGCTAATAAGTCGGCATATTTTTCGGTTTATGTCGACATATTTCTTTATGATGTTGACATCCTCTCGGAATCATGTCGACATCTTTAAGTCGTAACTCGGCAACTCGATGGCAGAAATATGCCACCATAATTTCTGCATTTGATAGCATATTAAAACAATAATATGTCTTAAGCCTTTACCTAAAAATGGAAAACATTAAACATACATGTTTAGTACAGTTGAAGAAGAATCTCTTGAGGTTTCCTTATGAAGTTAAACCATCTAATGGACCATAATTTTCAATCATATCATCACAGAGTAAATTTTGAAATTTTGAAGCCCATCTGAATTCACCCCTGATGGTCTTATTCTCCTTGAACTTTTTAAGGGTCTCCATATAATCTATATGAAATATTTTGCATATTATGTAATGTTTTAATGTAATTATGGAATATTTAATGTACTTAATATTAATTGTGCAACGTGCAAAAGAATAGTAACGAGCTCAGTACCTGATACAATATTTTTTAATTCATACTCATCTTTAAAGTTTTTATACTGATGGCAAATGACCCATTTAAGATAATTGATTTAATACCTGGTTTAATAAAGTCTTAGGAAATTAATCTTCAGTATATCTCACACTTAAAAAAAAATGAGGTTATAGGACCCATATCTGTCAAAGTATTGAGTGGCTAAAGGGTGGGGTGGAGTCATTTATAAATTTAAGTATGGCAAATTCATATTGTCCAGTAAGTAAAAACAAACAAATATATCACACAGAAACTTGATACAATTAAGTAGTCAATCATATAATGCTCATATTCTTACTCATCACCAAGTTATGGTAATAATATAAATCGGTAATGGGGTCACATTTTTATTATTAATGATGTCATAAAAATGAAAATGATCATATTACTTTGTCCTGCACTCGCTATTTCTTGCATATTAGGTTATAGCTATAACCATGGATTGTACATGTATATTAAATCATTTATTATTTGGATTCTTATTTTTGCATTATACAATTTAATGTGGATTTGCTCATTATAATGAGAATGTTGGAATTATAAAACATCAACATGGTAACTATTAGGTATCTTATAAATGTGTGAAAGAAAGTTATATTGCAATAGAAAAATAGTAAGAAGATTTCTAAAAGGTTAAATGATTTCAATTCAGCAACCTTTCTGTTGATTAATGAATTTAATGATTGTATTATTTCAACTACAGTGAAAGTTTGGTGAACAATATCGTACTTATATTCCTTCAATATATTATATGTTCCCATTATTTAATATAGATTTGCATTTATGATAGAAGTTATATAACACAACCAATATGACTTTTAACACTAAATATAATACTGGTTTCGTTTCAAACATATTTTATTGATAAATCAATGGGGATTAAGCAACAGGCATAGCCTATATAAGCTCTCTCCCTAGCTTCCAGTATATAATAAATGAAAATTAATAGATATTGTAAATGAATGGGGGAAAATGAAAAAAAAAACTAGACAATTAGAACACATACTTTCTCATACACACAAACACACATTATACATTCACAGACATTGCATGCATGCAATTATATAATTGTTATTAAAACTAATTTTAGATATTTAGAAGATACTATGAGCTGGTGGGCATTACTTACACTGTGGTTCAAAAACAACAGATACTAAGAGTACTAGTATTATTTTGGTGTTACACAATAAATACAATACTTAAATATATTATGTCATAACTTTTAAATTAGTTATTTCATACTACTTGTATACGTATATACCTTATGAATCATGACCACATAAAGTCCACTGGCAAGTGATGCCCAGTAGTCAATCAACACAGGTAATTATTTTGTATATAATAATATCATAATAACATAATTTTACCAGCCATTACGGTTTAATACTATTATTTCAACATAGAATATAATTCATAGAATTACTATAACACCATCAACAATTTATAATAAATATACTTGTAATTATATGTCTATATCAGCTATTTGAACCGTTGTGTAGCAATAATGTATCTATGCACACACTCAGACAAATCCTGGTTCTGTACATGATTAATTTCTTGATTGCCGTTTAGAATTATATCTAAAGACATGTCTATATCAATTAATGTAAAATCTTGAAATAGAGTTTGTCTAGCATCAGTAAAGCGAGGACATTCAGAGAAGAAATGGTAGGAGTTTTCAATTCTGTAACCACAGGAACAATTTGAAGTATTTTTCAAATGATCTTTAAACAGATCATAATTTAGCTGACTCACTCCATTTCTTAATTGACACATTATTATATTAACTTTTCTTGGTCCTGAATACTTAAATACAGGTGTGCATACTGTTTGAGCTGTGTTTCCTACTATTGTCTTTTGAATTTCCCTTTTAAAGCTACTTATGTTATTAATATTGTTAAAACTATTATTGGGACTATTCCATATGTTCGTCATACTGGGAAAGAAACTATCAGTATATAGCATGGTTCTGTGACGAGGCACATTGAAAATTCTGGAGTGTCTAAGATTGTGTATATTTTCTTCTGGGTTTATTACATAAGGTTGAATAATTTCATGTAGGTATCTTGGGGTCATTTTGTTTACTATTTTAAAGAAGAAGATGTGTTTATGTTTGTCCCTTCTAGTCTGTAAGCTTTCCCATCCGTTTTTAGTCCAGTAATTATTCGTATTACATCAAGCTGGATTGATTCCAAGAGATATTTTTCTTGTTTTGTACAGTTGTCCCATATAACACAAGCATACTCAAGTATGGGTCTAATAAGTGTGACATACAGGGTTTCAAGTGCCTTTCTACATAGTTTATATTTTAACATTCTAAGTATATTCACTCTTTTACAAGCCTTCTCATAGATAAAGTTTATATGATGTGTCCAGTTACCTTGTTCATTTAAAAAGACACCTGGATGTTTATGATTTGTAATGTTGTTTACCCGAATATTATTAAATATCAAGTTTGGATGTAAGTTATTTGCATTAATTTTCTTAGATACTATTAAGGATTCAGTTTTATCCGGGTTAAAAAGTATACCCCAATCATTTGCCCATTTGGATATTTTACGTAAATCATCGTTCAGTCTAGCAGCTGCTTGTTGTTGGTTATCATCTATTATTATGTACAGTGAAGTGTCATCAGCGAATAACTTTATATTACACCCAATCTCATTTTCTAGAT
The DNA here is from genome assembly GCF_902652985.1 of Pecten maximus. Taxonomy (NCBI): domain Eukaryota; kingdom Metazoa; phylum Mollusca; class Bivalvia; order Pectinida; family Pectinidae; genus Pecten; species Pecten maximus. Next base: position 379,362 of record NC_047015.1, on the reverse strand, counting down.
CATTAATATATAGAAGGAATAAGTATGGTCCAAGGACAGAGCCCTGTGGTACACCAACTTTTAACGTTTGCCAAGTAGAATGGAAACCATCATATATTACTCTCTGTTTTCTATCTCTGATATAATTTTCGAACCACCTAAACATATTATCATTAATTCCATATTTCTCCAATTAGTAACCCCCCGTGCCATACCCTATCAAAAGCCTTGCTTATGTCGCAAAAAACTAGTCTTATTTCATTTCCCTCATCTAGTTCCCTTGTAATAGTATTATACAGTGACATTAGTTGATTAACTGTAGAGTCTTTGGGTAGAAAACCTGACTGATTTTTTGAAATTATATTATTAGTGGACAAATAATTATATAGATATTTAAAGACAATTTTTTTCTAACATTTTTCGAACACTGGCGTAATAGAAATTGGTCTATAGTTAGTTGGATCACACTTTTGTCCTTTACCTTTATATATTGGGACAACATTAGTACATTTCCAGGTGTAAGGGAGATAACTCGATTCTATTGATTTATCAAATAGTATCTGTAAGGGTTTTACAAGTGATTCAGATATGCCTTTTACAAAATATGGAGAGATATTATCCGGACCTGCTGATTGATCCACCTTTAAAAGATGGAGCTGATCTTTAATATCCTGCTCTGTAATATTGATGTTGCCAAAGGTGAATGGTGGAGAATCAGTTAATGGTGTAATGTCTTCATCTGTTTTATTGGATGTGGAGATTGTGGCAAAGTATTTATTTAATATTTCAGCTTTCTTGATGGGATGAGTTATAATCTTACCGTTCTCTTCTAAGGGTGAATTGTCATTACTTTTATTGCTGATATTTAGTACTTTTCTAGCAATTTTCCACCATTCACCCTTTTGGCATAGATTTATCAGAAAGAGAATTTTGGAGTTTTCCTAGATATGTTTCCTTAGCTTTCCTGACTAGTGTAATAACCTCATTCCGTAAGTGTCTAAATGTTCTCCATGCTATGTCAGTATTATTTTGTTTAGCTTTTTTGTGTTGTCTATTTCTTTGTCTAATTTTTAATCTGATATCATTATTGAACCAAGGTTTGTCGTTCGGTCTTAATGTTATGGTTTTACGGGGTACAAATTTATCTGCGCATTCCTGTATTTCATGTGTAAGATATTCATTCATATTCTCTACTTGTAAATGTGATAGTTTATCTTCCCAGTCAATAGATGACATATATTCATTTGCTCTTACAAAATCTGTGTTCTTATAATGCAACACAGTTTTTTTATAACATTTTTGTTTAAGGTTTTATATGTTATTTCTGCTCTAGTTGAACAGTGATCACTACAGAATGGTGCATTCACTACAACATTTTTTACTATATTACAATTATTTGACATAATGACATCAATACTGGTGGCAGAGTTTGGAGTGATCCTAGTCGGCTCGTGTATGTGATTAGTTAAATCATATTTGGTCATTATTCTTGAAAGTCTAGAGTTTGGAGTTAGGTTAAGCATATCATGATTAATATCACCTAAAAGTATCACATCTTTATTTAAATCTATAACTTTGTCTAACATATTATCAAATATATTCCAGAAATCTACTAGAGAATTTGGCGGTCTATACATGCATCCAACAAGAAATATTTTGTCACTGACTTTAACTTCCAGCCACAGGATTTCCATACCATCCATTTTTAGGTCAATTCTTCTTCTAGCATACAAATAATCTTTAACATAGACTACCACTCCTCCTCCCCTGTGTGTTTCTCTGTCTTTCCTAAATATAACTTTGTGACTATCTAAGAGTATATCACTGTCAGTAATATTTGTATTTAAATTAGTTTCAGTTAAACATATTATATCAATATCTGAAAATTCGCTTTCGATAGCCACGGTCTTATTTCTTAAGGAACAAACATTTACATGACTTATTATAATATCATCTTGATAATACGCACTTGAGATGTTATTTTGGTATTCATCTGGGCCTGGGTTTAGTTGTACGTCATTACATAGAAACATCATCAATATAAGAACTTTAAAATAAAACATAAGATTTTTTGGAGTGTGATACATATGTACAATATAGATTAATATAACGTTATCGAAGATCTATGTCATCCCGTTATCTATATACTCTTGATATACCATCTAATGTTGGGACATTTTGCACGCCCAGGATTTTTTTGATAATTTTTCTGTAACATATAAATTACATCATTATCTAACACCATGCAAAATTTCACTTCGATCAAATGATTTTATAATACGAAAATGCACCTCTGAAGTTGCAGTGCAACGTGCACTCGGGTGTCGAGGGACGTTTTGCACGCCCAGGAATTCGTTAATCAAGATTTTTTTATACTTTTTTCTGTAACATATTAATGACATCATTATCTAACACCATGCAAAATTTCACTTTGATCATACGAGTGTATAATACGAAAATGCACCGCTGAATGTGCATTATAGCGTGCATTTGAGTGTCCTGGGCGTATTTTACACGCCCAGGAAGCCGTTAATTTATATTTTGATTATTTTTTCTGTAACATACAGATTATACCTTTATCTAACGTCATGCAAAATATCACTTCGATCAGACGAGTGCATAATACTAAATTTTACCATTAAATCTTACGAAGTTACGACGAAGTTGCCCTGTATTACGGCGCGATCGGCACATGAGTGTCCAGGGAGGTTTTTACACGCCCAGGAAGTCGTTAATTTATATTTTTTGATTATTTTTTCCTGTAACATACAGATTATATATTTATCAAACATCATGCAAAATTTCACTTCGATCGGACGAGTGTATATTATTGTATTTTGTTACTGAATCCAGCCTTCGGTGATCACATCATTGTCCATCTACCTGTGATCTGACAAAGTAATCCCGTAGCACCGCCCACCTGCGGTGTGACCGGTAATTGTATAAGCAAGAGAATATATTTTAAATAGTGTCGAGTCGAATATTTATTTGCTTAATTAATTTCACAAGTTATTTCAATTCATTATCTACGACAAAATTAAAAAGGGTATTAAACTTGAATGTATTGGGTCTTTCATTTAAGCATGGTAATTGTATTGGTTTACATAACAACTTGACATGTCCCTGTTAATTAATATAAAACATACTGCAACCCGGAATAAAATACAAATAAAAACTTACTATTTCATCAGCTACGATTATTCTTTCAGTTACAGTTTCAGTTCAGTAATTAGAACGTTTAATAACATCGTAAACTTTGAGTTCTACAATAAATACGAAAACTATACATTCTAAGTTAAATACTAACATTCTTTTTTACGTTAAGTTAAGAGAGCTAGCACGGTTCTTCAAACGGCTATGGAGTATTTTTAACATGCGGGAGCCACACACCAAGATGCAGTTATTATTGGACACTTCCTAGGTATATTTCTTTTAATGAACTTCTATCTGGATCATTCCAGTTTGATGGACAACGGAAAGAAGGAAATACGCATATTTTCTAATCGAAAGTTATGTTGTCTCAGATAATGGGAATTTAAATTATTACGGATTTCCCCTACACTTTCTGGCATGATGTCACAAAGAAAATTTATATCTATACCATTTTTGATAGAGAAGAATAAAGACATTCTCTGTGTTTCTTATGTACACGTCTCTTATATGTCAAATGTGGAATTTCAAATCTGAAACCTGAAATAAAATACTTATAAAAACTTATTGTTTCATCATGACCGTGAATGCATACATACAATTTCGAAGTGATCAATAAATGCATTAATATTAAAAAAAAAAAAAGATCATTTATCGGTGACTCCGCCCACCTGCGGTGTAGTCTAATTGGATTAGTTTATATAACTTTGGGGCCTGTCTAGCTGTCAACTAACCCGCGTCTCCGCCTACTTGTGTTCAATGGAAGACGGTGACAGGTGACGAAAGCTCTCAATAGGCGGAGTCATGTAACTAACAAATTAGGTGTCGTGCTGTTTGTCCCACACCATCAGTTTGCTTATTTTGTTGCTACCAAAAAAGTCATTTTATTACCAAATGTTATGTTCTTCATCTTGTGCTACTGCAACAACACCGTGTACAAAAATTACCGTTTGTTGCCTGAGTGAATAATCGTCAATTACTATTATTGATGACTACGTAATACGTACGATTGGCTTTTTGAAATATTAGTTCTATATATTTCCGATTGGATTTTTAATATATTAGTTCTATATATTTGAGTTGTGCATTTTCGAGATTTTTAAAACACATTTCGTGAAAAGGGGTCGGCTTTGAACGTTTACTGTCGGAACAATGCGGTAGGGTATAGGGTTTATCTAGATCCCAAGAAGATGGTTCTAATCTCACTAGGTATCAGCCCAATAAGGTCGGATACAAGATAAAATCAGTGGCCTTTTTATGTTAGATATAAGGGACTTAAGATGTTTAATAGATCTGTCCTTGGTTACACAAATGTAGGAGTATGGTATGTCACTGCATGTACAAACTTGTACACATTTATCTTCCCGAAATGGCACGAATTATCACCATTTATTTCAGTAAAAATCCATCGGCCGTTTTTCTATTATTTAAGACGAATCTCGTATCATGATTCACAATTTAGTTGCAGACTCTAACTTTGAAATACTGCAATACATTTTGACAGATTATATATGTATTGGACATAAAAGGGTCTAATAAATAATTAATATTATAAATTAGTTTTGAAGGTTAAAAGTCTTGATTTTCAACACGTTGACTCCTCTGTACACTCATTCGGTGGTAGACTGTTTAGGTACCTAATGAGTGTCAGGGGAAGTTGGCAAGGACTCCACTGGACACTCCATGTAAAACCTTTATTTCATACAGTTTTCGATGCCATTTCACATTCTTATCCCATATGCACGTTCTTTTTATCATTATATGAACAAGTTATTATCAGTATTTCATTTCGGGTTTCAAACTTTGAAATATTGAAATAAATTTTGAAGAACTGTTTATTGGATATAGCACCGTTTGATAAATCAGAGACCTATATACTAGTATATAGGTCTCTTGATAAATATAGTACCGGTATATAAAATACATATTTAGTTTCCAATGCCATTTAATTGTTTTATTTGTATTTCATTTCAGATTTCAAACTCTCTAATTTATATGATTATAAAATACAGGCATTTCACAAAGGAATCATATGTTAGATATATATATGAAAACATGACCCCGAAACATCCACAAGGATAAAGGTATCCAATATACCACTATCTGCTGATGATGGTATAATTAAAAGAACCCTTGAACAAAATGATTGTGAAGTCCTTGACATGTACAGGGAGAAACTTAGAATAAACAACAAGCTCACAAACTGCGACAATGGCGACAGAATAGTGTTTGTCAAAAAACTCAAACATGATTTACCAAAATCCATGACGATGGGACGTTATTACGGGAATATTTGGTACTATGGCCAGCCAAGAGGTACAAATAAAAAATGCACGAAATGCCTGGAAGTAGGCCATACCATTGCTATTTGTGAGAAAGAGTGGAAATGTTTGAGTTGGGGGGAACAGGGGCATAACAAATCAGATTGTCCAATCACGGATGTAGAACAAAAGTCAGAGGAAGAGACACAAAGCGAGGAAGAAGAGGAAACAACGGAACAACCAATAAATGCAGACACAGAAGAGACAGGGGAAAAACGTAAAAAAGAAAAGGCAAAACAAAAAGAAAAGAAAAAATGAAGGAAAGACAGAAACAGTACAATTAAACACACTCCAAAAGTATATGAAGCCAAGCAGTTTTGGTACTCCTGCTTCTCAACGTGGACGAAGTCATTCTAAAAGCAGAACGCCTCCGTCGCCAGCTAAAAGTGAAAATAAGAAAGCAAAAAAGACAGAGAAACACGCAAAATGAAGACTTTACATATAATTTCCCTTAACGCCCAAGGACTGCGAGAAAAGGGAAAGCGTAAGAGGTTATACGAGTGGTTGATACAACAAAAATTTGACATGTTTATTACAAGAGACACACTATACACAAGACATAATAGAAAAAATAAATAATGAAGTAAAAGATTTTGCAAAATATTTACATAATTATGGAGGAAATAAAAGTAGAGGAGTATCATGCTTATTTAACATAACATTACATGCAGAACTAAACGATATATACAGAAATACCAATGGTAGATTTATTATGATGAACGTGCAAATTAATAATGATATATACACAATTGGTAATATGTATGCTCCCAACATACCAACGCAAAGAAATGCTTTCCTTAAAGATATCTTAAAAGAAATAAAATCCAGAGCTGAGGGGGCTATTATTCTTGGGGGTGACTTTAATGAGGCATTGCAAACGAAAGATAGAAAAACGTTTGCAAAACATAATAAAAAGAAAAACATTTGTTATGGATTTTCAATTTACCTGGCGTAGGAATAGACAGGGTGAAGCAAGCAGAATTGATTATTTTTTAGTCAATAAAGATATCATTAATACTGTTAAATCTGCTGATATCAGACCAGCTAAAATTAAAACTACGGATCACCAAGGCATATCATTAAAATTGTATACAACTAAAGGGAAGGGTCCAGGTATATGGAAGTTAAATAATAATATTTTGAGTAACAATCAATATATTACATTAATAACAAAATGTATAAATGATTCTGTGCAATATTCAAATCAAATGAACTTCAACAAAAGGCAAACATGGGATCTTTGTAAAGTCAACATAAAACAAGAAAGTGTTAAATTGTGTAGTCAAGCTGCGAAAACAACTAAAACACAATTAGACACCCTAGAAAAAAGATTAAGAATATTAAACCAGAAAGAAAATATCAATGAAATTGAAAAATTAGAAATAAAGAAATTAGAAAAAGCATTAAATGATTTGTATGACGACAAAGCTAAAGGGGTACAGGTTAGATCACGCATTAAATGGATAGAAGAGGGCAAAAAAACACCAAGTATTTCCTCGGTCTTGAAAAAGCAAGACAATCACAAAAAGTAATAAATGAAGTTGAGAACGAAAACGGTCATATTATTAAGGATCCTAGTGAAGTCATGAGTCGAATAAAGCAGTTTTATGAAAATCTGTATCGCAGTGAAAATCTAGACAAAAAAGATATCGATGAATATGTAAATAGTGTAAAAGTAGAACGGCTCACGGAAATGGATAAAATAGTTGTGAAGGTTTAATTTCATTGAAAGAAAGTTCAGAGGCAATCAAAAAAATGAAAAAAAATAAAAGTCCAGGAACAGATGGTTTATCAGTAGAATTTTACCAAAAATTCTGGAACCAGATTGGGATTCTAGTAACCGAAGCATTAAACGAAGCACATGTACACGGGGAACTTAGTGACACACAAAAATATGGATTAGTGACTTTAATACACAAAAAGAATGACATTACTAAATTAGAAAATTGGAGACCAATATCATTACTTAATGTCGATTATAAAATAGCAGCCCATGTGCTAGCAACACGATTAAAGCAAGTAATGCCAAAAATTATACATACCGACCAGAATGGATATATTAAAAACAGATTCATAGGTTTTAAAATACAAGACATTATCGACTATTCGGAAAAATTTAATCTAGACTCATGTATTTTATTTTTAGACTTCCAAAAGGCTTTTGACTCGATTGAATGGAATTCTATTTTTTCTTGCTTAAACAAATTTGGATTTGGGTTATCTTTCCTAAGGTGGGTCAAAACACTTTACACAAATATAAGAGGCGTGGTTAAAAACAATAACTGGTTGACAGGAGATTATGCAATACACAGGGGAATTAGACAAGGCTGTCCTCTTTCATGCTTACTTTTTGTCATTGCAGTAGAACTAATGGCAATACAAATAAGGAGTGACAAAAATATAGTTTAAAATCAAGAATAAACATATAAAAATTGCTCAATTTGCAGACGACACCACTCTATTTTTAAAACGAAACGATGTGATAAATGCTATCCAAAACGTTGAACAATTTGGAAAATTATCTGGTTTAAAACTAAATAAAAACAAAACAGAAGGACTATGGCTGGGTAGAAATAAAGGAAACCCAAAAAATAAGTTTGGCATAAATTGGAAGTCAGAAGTTAAATCGCTCGGTATTTACTTTGGAACAAACAAAATAGTATGCAGCAACTTGAATTGGGAAAATAAAAAAACGTCATTAGACGTCATGATTAAAAACTGGAAAAAACGCAAATTAACGTTGCTAGGGAAAGCATTGGTGATACAATCATTGCTAATTCCAAAAATTACATACCTTGCAAACGTACAACTAATAGAAAAAGCATGTGTAAAACAAGTGGAAAAAAGAATATTTGAATTCTTATGGGATGGAAAAACAGAAAAAATTAAACGTACAACCATGATCGGTTATTACAAACAAGGAGGATTAAACATACGCGATATAGAATCACATATTGGTATGTTGAATATCAATTGGATTAAAAGGTTAATTAGTGATTCCAAAGAAAACTGGAAAGTAATTCCTATGAATTTTTTTGATGTTTTCGGGCCTAGCCTTCTCATTTTTAAGATGAATATTGAGAAACTAAGTAATATTCCGAAACAAAATATCAGCCAAATTCCTGAATTCTATAAATCAGTTCTAGATTCTTGGTTAAAATTGGGGGGAGGATTAAAACCACACTGTTCAAACTTTGCTGATATAAGAAAAGAGATACTATGGGGAAATAGAAATATCAAGCTAAAGGGCAAAACATTAGTAAACAAGAACTGGGCAGATAGTAATCTGGTCACAATAGATGACATCACGAACGAAGAAAGGATAATCGACGAAAGGATTATTCGCAACAAATTAATAAATAAGCGTAACTGGATCAGTGAAGTAACACAAATTAAAAAAGCAATTCCAACAGAATGGAAACGAATAATAAGAAGTGAAAATTCGATTAAGACAAAAATAAAACATGAGATAAACTATTCATTATATCAACATAAATACAATATTCATATTAAGATCGATACCATGAATGATAAACAAATCTACAGGCTAGCTGTGACCAGAAAATGTAAACAGTCTTATAGTAAAGATATTTGGAACCGGAAGTTCAATATTGAGAATACTCAAACGTTCACAGATTTAATGTATTTTATCTTTAGTCAACTAAAAGATAATAAACATAAAATATTTAGGTGGAAATTGTTTCATAATATCGTACCAAGTAAAGAACATTTAGAGCGATGGAAAATTGAAGAAAGTAACCTCTGTAATGTATGTCATGTTAAGGAAGACTATTTACACTACTTTATAGAATGTAAGTTCCTAGACATATTTTGGAGGGGAATTGAAGAAACATTCAAAACATATGGATTTACAACAAATGTGAAGAATTTACAATACATTATTATAGGATATAAAATCAGTCAAGAAAATCACATTGAAATTAATATTATCTTTACATTAATAGGCTACGCCATATATAGAGCCTTTCATATAAATGAACAAAAGCGTAAAACTGTTGATATTCAAAGGCTGTTTAAAGAAGAGCTACTTATAATTAAAAACACCACGAAACTTAAACCCAAAGGGCTCATTGAACATTTTGCGTTAAAATTTAACCTCTAAATGACAATCTACGGGCATCTTATTATATCAAAAGGGGACACGGATCCTGGTCAATCGTACCAATAGTTCAGTTGATGTGGCTAGAGTTGATATGACCAACACGGAAACTGGACTTTTGGTATGATTGATCAGGTAACCGCAAAATTATGTCAAATGTGTTGAAGATCGCATTGCTTATGGCAAGAAAAAATATACTTACACTATAGATAATTATATGCTTGGGTTCATTATGGATTTTGAGACTCGGATCCTGGTCAATCATACTAATAGTTCAGTAGATGTGGCTAGAGTTGATATGACCAACACAGAAACTGGACTGTTGGTATAATTGATCAGGTAACCGCAAAATTAGGTCAAATGTGTTTAAGTTCGCATTGCTTATGGCAAGAAAATACGTAATTCTATGCTTACACTAGACAATTATATTCATTTTATCACATGTTAGAATGCACAGTGATGAGATCAAAATGAGAGTATAAACAACAAAGAAAAGAAAAAAAATGTGAAAAGCCAACATACAAAATCAATGTAAAGGTATTAAAGAAAACACGGTCCCTTATAAAGTTATATAATAATACTGTTTCCAGAGAAATACTTTACAATCTACAGTGATAAATTACTTCTATCAAAGCTTATTCACTATTTCTAAAGGAATGTTCTGACATCTTAGAAACTTATTTTGTAAAGGTAGTTATTTTGGCTGCTTGATTCTAGAACTCGAATATTGTTTTAAGATCTTCTTATTTTTCAAAATTATGTCTGTCAGTTCTTGTTGTTATATTTTAAGTCGTTGCCCTCTAATGACATCATGGTAGCAAGTAAACGCATTGCTCTCTCTCTCTCTCTCTGTCTGTCTGTCTGTCTGTCTGTCTCTCTCTCTCTCTCTCTCTCTCTCTCTCTCTCTCTCCATCCACCATGAAAATAGGCTCCTTTTTTATACTTGTTTCTTGGTTTTCTTATCGTCTATGGTGCTCTTCTGCTATCGCTATATGCCCTCTCGGCTCGTATATATCTTAGGCTTTGCAAATAAATTCTTTGACTACTTAATTTCTGCTTTTCTCTTTTGATAGTTATTTTTTCCTCATAGGTGTTTGCTGTCCTTTCTGTATAATTTTATAACCGGATTGTTGTTCACCAGAAGTAATTAAGCATATTAACTATACTATATATTAGAATCCCCAAAAATGTCGTATTTTATAATTATTGGCAATTCACACTTTTTTGATTCAAATCGTTGGCAAAAACTCCCATTCTCTGAGTGTGAAAAAAAAATTTAAAAAAAGATATGATTTCTTGTCTTCCTTTAATTCCTCTTAAAAGTCTGTTGTCTAATACCTTTTTACTGTAGAGTCTACGACAGATGTTTGATTAAATCTATTTTCATTCTTCTGGATATAAATATAAGTTCTTTTTTAATTTTTCTCCACTCTTTAAGAAAAAAACCATTTTACTTTGTACTTTTTGACAATAAAATATGTTTGAATCAAATCAAATCAACTTTTTTTTGTACTCAGAGTTGGCTCATATAGTCACAACTTTGGTAACTCCATCAATACAAATAATAAATAATAATACTTTTTTTTTTAAATAGATAAACCTTGCGAGGTGCGCGTTAGTATTTATTAGTTCGTGACGTTAATTGTCTAAAATGTCTGTAACTGCATACATGCTATATTTTTTCATCTGACATCGAAGTATCTGGTGCTATTTAGAGCACCGAGCCATTTCATCATCGTACAATAATTATTAATATTATTATTATTATTTCTTCTTTTTTTTTCATTCATCATATTCTTTTTCTTTTAATTTTTCTTGATTTAATTTACACTCTTAACTAGTATACTCTGCCGCTCTCTTTCATACACACATGTTTTATATATATAAACAACAGCAACGTGTCACTTTCTTTTCTCTCTTTCAGGACATCTTCATGCGTTCTCTTTCACACTCACTCGGTTAAATTTACGTGTTGTTAATTTTGATAATTTTGTTAGTAATAATTTTTATAATATTGAAATCTAGAAACAAACAAAAAAGAAGAAAGGCGAACAAAGATTTTTCCAGCGGTTGGGGAGCCCCCTACCAGCATGGATAACCTTTGGTTACATCAACATTGTGTCTCTTTTAAAACAAACAAAGGTTATATATATATATATATATTTTAAAAAAGAATAAAAACACGACACAGCAGCTAGCGCTTTCGTCACGTCTTACGGAGCGATACGAAACTTTTTAACTTATATATATACCCCTATAATAGACTGGTCAATCATATCAATAGCTCAGTCTCCGTGTTGGTCATATCAACTCTTACCACATCCTCCGAGCAATTGATATCATTGCCCAGTCTTGTTCAATGTTTGACTCTTAATCGTCAAATATGTTCATTAATTTAATTGACCTTTATATTGTCAATAAAATATTTAATTATTCCCCTCTTTTTTATAATTGTTGTCTGTCCAACTAATAATAATTCTTCTTTGAAAATTCTTAAAATATTGATTGATTTCTTTTTTTGATCACTTCGATGATAAGTTTTGAATATTGTATAGCATATTAGTGTAATCATAACATAACACCATTTCATTAGTTGTTGAACTTCGTTTTGAAATCGAAAGATTGCATGTAACGGTGTTCAATAACTTGTTCAAGACAGGGCCGGGGCATTATACGTATACCATGAACTAGCAGTATCGGTTGAAAGTTTTCGTAAAATTTGGATGGGGTAATTAGCTGATAGTTGTTTGATATTTTGTTTTTAAATCGAACTTGCCATAGGGTTATGCCTATTTTCAATTAAAAAAAAATGGACCACTACATGACTAGTTAAAAATATATAGACAACACACAATACCGGTAAGAATAAGAGGTTGTTCTGGGTGTTCTGGCGTTAGCCATACGTACTATAAAATTCTGGCGTCGAAGCAAAATAACTACTACTACCCCTCAAGTATTCTCTTTTCTTTCTCATTTCAATTCAGTTTCTTTTTTCTGTAAGCCCTTCAGCCAGCTTGATTATTATTAGGGTAGCATTGGATGCTTACACACTCAATCAGGTAATTCATCAATAACTTAAATATTATATATGCGATGTAAAGTGGAATTACATAGATAATCAGTATTACGAAGAATACTTTACAATGCGTTAAACTCTTTGACATTGTCACTGGCGGATTTAAAGCCCCCCCCCCCCCCCCCCCCCCCCTAAAATTTGTCAAAGTAAGGGTATCTTAAAAAACGAATTCCCGAATCAATCAGCGAAATGATAGTATTAAATCATCAAAAAATATCTCTCATATACTTGTTTTTATAAAACACACCAGGTATGAATCTATCGTGAAATACACTAGAATGAATGCAGGATTTTGCATTTACCTGCTAAATCCCCCCCCCCCCCCCCCCCCCCTTATAATTTCGCACGCCCCCTAATTGAAAATCCTGTGTCCGCCCCTGATTGTTGACACTAAGCGGCAAAATGATATCAAGTTTATTAAAATCGAAATCAAGTAAGCAAGTAATACTGTTTCGAAAATTTGAATAAAAAGGGGTTTAAAATAAAATGAAACTCCTCAATATTTCGATAATCATACAGTGATAGATCTATAGGCAAGTCCCGAGTCTTGTATGTACAATGTACTCATAAAATTTTGATTGAACTCAAAGAATTTCTGGCAAACATTAAATCTAACATTGTGGGAAATGAAAAAATAAATTGGCAGGTCTGAAGTATGATCTTCGTATTTGACGACGACATGATACATGTATACGATAAACGCATGCGCACAACAAACTAAAACACATGGAAACAAACATCCTCCTACACAATTGGAACATGGTGTATACAAATTTAACAATGAAAATTTAGCAGTGAAGATTCAAAATCTTCATCTAGAAATAAGAATCTCGCAGCTAGAAACCAACCAAAAATGTATCCAATTGCAACAACAACAGTATATCCAACAATCGAATATGATACCACAACAACCATTCTACCAACCACATCATCATCAGCTTCAACCACTTCAACCCTGGACCCCAAATCTACCGGCGTATGTCCATCATAACCCGACTCCTCCAAGTGCCTCCATACCTCCACAATGGCTAAGGCATATTCCACCTCCCCAAACGTATTCGGGAACTCAATCTGAAAACCATCCACAAAGGAACAACAGTCCAGTAGATAGAGAGCAAATTAGCGAAACCAACCATCAGGGATCTATCTTTCAACCTAAAAACCAGAACGAAAAACTACAAAAACATATGCCCTCTTTACTTGATTTAGCGGTAGGGGCACCACTCAAGAGAAAACCACCCATCCAGAACCTTAAAAAGTCTTCAAACGCTGCGCCAAGGCATTCAACTCCAAATAAAGTACGTTTCCAGGAAAAGCCAGTCTCCAGCTTCAACAATCCTACTTCACAGGAACAACCAATGCACAACAAAAATGACGAAAACCAGTGTCACCACTCTGAGGAAAAAGTTTCAAATTCCACACAAGACAACCAGTCTTTTTTATCCCACGGCCGTGCTTCAACAGAAGTCAACACAATACATCAACTAACTCAAAACCACTCTCTATAGCAACTCTTAACGTCAAAAACATAAACTCAAACAGGACATATGTAGAAAGATTATTGAAGAACCACGACATAGTATGTTTACAAGAGCACTGGCTATATAACTTTCAATTAGATACTCTACAAACATTCTCCTCAAATCATGACTGTCATAGTAAAGCAGTGGACAGGAACAACCCAATACCACCAATCCAGGTCCCGAGAGGCTATGGGGGAACAGCTATTCTTCACAGAAGAGATTGGGACATTAAATGCACCAAACACCCAGATGGAGGAGAAAGAATTTGTGTTTTAGAACTACATACAGAGCCTAAATTATGTATAATCAGCATATATATGCCATCAAGGGGAAATAACTCCAAAGCTGATTTCCAGTCTACCTTGGATGAGCTTACAGAAGTACTATTGAAATTCAATTCAACACACACTGTTCTACTTTGTGGGGATATGAACGCCTCTCTATCAAGGCATCCACTAAATGAAAGAGACATCATTTTAAGGAAATTCTGTAAGGAAAACTCACTTCATACTCTACAAAATGGTACCCCAACTTTTATTCACCCGAACGGTCAAGTCAAGGAGGAAATTGACTACATTCTTATAAACGAAAAAGCTGGTGCCATAGTCGATGCTATCATAGTGGACAATAACAGCCATGACAACACATCTGACCATCTTGCCGTGACCGCAAAAACCTCCATTGTTTCTAGACCTAAAGAACTACCCAGGATAGCAAGCACTAAACCTGCATGGCACCGATGTGACAAGGAAGCCTATCTAGACTACACTTCAGAAAATCCCTGATCTAGATACAGTATCTATAACCACTCCTGTAGAAAACGTCATTGATAAGATTACTTCCGTCTTAAAGATAGCAGAACTACAAAGTACTCCACAGAAAAAGAGACAAGACTTTCCAAAGAAACCCAGAACAAAAAACATCAATAAAGAAATTAAAGAGGCTTCAAAGAACAGTAAAGCAGCATGGTGGGAATGGAAACAAGCTAGGGCTCCAACAAACCCAGATAATCCAAAATTAAAAACAATGATTGCTGCAAAGCGTATTCTAAGAAAAGCACAAAGACAGCTTGCATGCAGAAAAAGGAAGATCGCCATAGAGGAAATTATGGAATCTAAGGGAGACCCAACAACATTTTATAAACTAGTAAGACAACAGAGATCCTCAACATCCATGGGTACCGAGTTTCTCACTTTAAATGGAAAGACTGCTGAATCCATAGAAGAGGTAACCCAAACGTGGGCACAGTACTTCCAACAACTTGCAACACCCACAGCAGAAAGTACCTATGATGACCTGCACTTAGGAAAAATACAGGATGACATCAACCTTATCAACCAGATCTGTAACTCGTCTCACCAAGATGATATACCTACCATTACCAAGGATGAAATTCATACAGCTATATACAAATTAAACAACAGCAAAGCAGCAGACATATTTGGCATTACAGCTGAACATTTTAAGCTAGCAGGACCGTCCCTGATAACAGCTTTACACTGCGTCTACAACAGATTTATTAAAAACCAGAAAATTCCAGAATCAATTAAAAGAGGTATTCTTACACCCATCTACAAAAAGGGGGCGCCTGACAACCCCGGCAACTACCGTGGAATAACTGTCACCCCAGTCATCCTAAAAACCTTTGAGCATATTATCCGTCAAAGACACCAAATTATCTTAGAAGAAACACAATCCAGGCTTCAAACAGGATTCACCAAAGGGACTTCCCCTCTTGTCTCAGCCCGTCCTACTTACAGAGTGCATAATAGAATCTAAATCCAAAAAAGACACAATGCTCCTTACCACATTGGATACCCAGAAGGCCTTTGATGTTGTTGACCATGACCTACTATTACATAAGCTGTATTTTGACGGCATCCAGGGCAAAGACTGGTTACTCGTAAAAGATCTATACCAAAAGATGACTTCAGTCGTTCGATGGTCAGGACATATATCTAATACCATACACCTCCAACAGGGAGTAAGACAAGGAGGAATTCTCTCAACAGATCATTACAAAAGATACAACAATCCCTTACTTCTACAACTTGAAAATGACCATGATGGAGTGAGGATAGGTACCACAAAAATTCAACATGTAACCTGTGCAGACGATCTCGCATTGATATCAAACTCTACAACGGAGATGAGAAACATGATAAACTCTGTAGAACAGTACAGCAATGAAAATAGGTATAAGATCAATCCAACAAAGAGTTCAATCATCCAGTTTAATAAAAAAAAGACCTTATACCACAAATACTACATGGGAAAGAGATTCCAAATGAAAAAAGTACTACCCACCTAGGAATTACAAGATCTGCAGATGGAAAGACTAACATTGAGGAAAAAATTATACTAGGCAGAAGAACAGTATACTCCTTAATGGGACCAGGATGTCATGGCAGGACTGGACTTTCCCAAGCCATAAAAGCTCACATATGGTCAACTTATGTAGTACCTAGACTTATATATGGACTCGAAACACTATTATCAACATCAAAGAATGAGACTGATCTAGAGAAATTCCAAACAAAATGTCTCAAACAAGTACAACATCTTCCTGAGAGGACAGCAAATGTAGCAACATGCGCAATACTTGGTATCCCTCCAATAAAGACAGTCATTCATAAGAATCTCCTGAATCTGATCTACAGGATACTGGCAAAACCAAACTCAATAGAATATGAAATTGCAACGAGACAGGCAGCAGTTAAGCTCCATCATGATAACAGCTTATTTTCCAAAGCACGCCAACTGCTCAGACTTTATGGACTACCAACAATATATACATTAATTTCAACCACCCCGACAGAAACAGAATGGAAAAAGTTATTAAGAGAAGCCACAAACAGCAAAGTAGAGGAGGACTGGTCAAATGAAATAAAAACCAAACCCTCGCTGAAATACCTCAACCCAGGATCAGTCAAAGTAGGCAAGGCTCATCACATGTACTCAACGGTTAGACCAAACATTTATGATGTACAACGAGCTGAGACCAAAGCTAGACTCCTTACAGGAACTTACATACTTCAGTCCAACAGAGCTAGCTTCAACCAGTTTCAGATAGACCCTACTTGCAAACTCTGCAACTCAAATCCAGAAACTAGAGAACACTTCATTGCAGTATGTTCCAGACTGAATCACATACGCGCTACATTCAACCTCAAAATAGCAAACCATCTTGGGCGCCAATTAAAGGACATTGAGGATATTGAACCCCACATATATACCCAGCTTATCCTTGACTACACACATCCAGATGTCCCTGCAAATATTCAGCCAGATCAACAGAGGGTAGAAACCTTTGAACTGTATACCAGAGAACTATTACAATCGCTACACACCAACAGAGTGCGAATACTGTCTAAGTTAATATGCTAATCGTGAGGAAGAATTAGCTCCCTTACCCCTGATATTCATGGCCAGATGGAGACACATGTGTGTTTGTTTTAAATACTTTTCCAGTGTACATAAAGAACTCGTGATTTTATCCCAGTGCCTTAATCACCCCAATTCTACTACCAGAGTCTATGCTCTGGGTGCTCCGACTAAGTCAACGGAGGAATTTGCGAAGAACAGAACAGAACAGAACAGAACAGAATGGCTTCCAATGTGAATCGACTGCGGTTGAAAACGATAACAGCTTCCGCAATGAAGAGAATAATAGGAAAATGGGTCAAACACAATAGTTCATAGTTCATAGTTCATAGTGTTTGACGTCCTTGTAAGCTTGTGGCTTCTGTTGACGCATCTCCATGGTTGTACACTCATTTGCAAGTTGCGCAGAGGACACGTATACAACTTTTATAATATATACATTAGTAGCAAGAAGGTAAAAACTTTACTGGATGATTGACCCAATGCTTATTGAGCCTAGATTTAAAAGTATTAAGGGACGGGGAATCTACTACTGGTGTGGGAAGTCGATTCCATGTATTTACAATCCTATTTTTAAAAGCTTGTCCCCTAATATTAGTGTTGTACCTAATCTTTTTAAGTTTTTTGGAATTCCCTCTAGTATTGAGGTTATCAAGTGTAGGTATTACTTGTTGGTTAGATATGTCCAAATTGTTAATCAATTTATAGGTTTGAACCATGTCTGCTCTTAATCTCCTATATTCAAGTGATGGAAGTCCTAGATGACGCAGGCGTTCTGGATATGATAGATCTTTTAGTGATGGAACTAATTTAGTGGCCCTTCTCTGGATGTTTTCTAGAGACATTTTGTCTTTCTTTAACATAGGAGACCATGTAGTGATATTTGTTTCTAAATAGGGGCGTACTAGTGACTTGTACAGGTTTAGAAACATTTCTACATTTATACAACTAAAGGTCTTGAATGTTAGGCCCAAATTTCTGTTTGCCTTTTTGACTACTGTGTTTACTTGCTCACTGAATTTTAAATTTTTGTCTACAAGTACACCGAGATCTCTTTCACATGTTACTTGTTCTATTTCATGTCTAACACCTAGTTGTGTTGTTTCATATTTGTTTTCGTTTTTTTCTCGGCCCAAGAATAGTCGCAGATGCTTGCACTTATCCGAGTTTAGCTCCATTAGCCACTTATCTGTCCATTCACAGACTTTATCGATATCACTCTGGAGAGATGGTCCATTATCACCTTGAATTGATGGTTTATATAGCTTGGCATCGTCGGCGAACATTTTGATCTTGTTACACAGTGAATCCTGTACGTCATTGATATATATTAGAAAAAGTAAGGGCCCCAGTACACTCCCTTGTGGAACTCCACTGGTAACATTTCCGGTGGTTGAGTGCTGTCCGCTTACAATTACCTCCTGCGTCATATCCTTGACGAAATCTTGTATCCACTCCAAAAGTTCTCCTTTAATACCGTACCCTTCTACTTTTGTTAACAGCCTTTTGTGTGGGACCTTGTCGAAAGCTTTTTAAAAATCTAAATAAATGGCATCAATTTGCTGGTTCTTGTCCAGGGCTTCTGTCCAGTCTTCCAGTTTCTAAAAGTTGTGTTGTACAAGATCGCCCACTTCTGAATCCGTGTTGATTAGTTGATAGTAGTTTGTTGTCTTCAAGATGTTTTACAATATCATCTCTAATAATTGATTGTAGAAGTTTACCAACGACTGATGTTAAGCTGATGGGTCTATAATTTCCTGGATTTTTTTTACTACCTTTTTTGAAAATTGGTGTGACTAATGCATGTTTCCATTCAGCTGGCAATTTCCGTGTTTGTATCGATTTCCGAAAAATAATTTCCAATGGTTTGATAATCTCATTAGCTGTTTCTTTGATAAGGCGGTGATGAATTTGGTCTGCGCCTGGAGATTTGTTGGCTTTAAGTTTATTTATGGCTTTTCGTATTTTTTTTTCTGTGATGACAAGGGAACTGATGGTGTTTTGTGTCCGGGTGGGAAATTCAGGAGGTTCGTTTGGGCCTTCGTCGACAAATACACTGGCAAATTGATAATTCAGAGTCTCTGCTTTTTCCTTGTCATTAGTTATCAATTCTCCATTTGTTTTTTCCAGCTGTGTAACTTTATCTTTTGTTTTTGTTTTTTTGCGGACGTAATTCCAGAATAATTTGGGATCGGACTTGATTTTACTGGCCATTTGCTTTTCGTAGTGATGCTGTTGGCCCCTGAATTAGAATTAAACTTGGGAAGCAGTACAATAGATTGTAACAGTTCAAACATGAAAACAGCAGTAATACGGACGCCGCTCGTATTCTGCTTGATTGTTTGATAGTAGGTCATGATAATCTCGGTAATATTTACACAAATACAGTCTGTACCAGTACATCGCTACTGTCACTATACTATATGAACAGTGTTTACACTTATTAACACATAAATAATATTTACAGAACGTGTTATTTAACATTTAAACCACTGTGTATAATATCGTTATCCAACTAACCCAGATGGAATATAGATATCGCCTTGTAAACTATCGTGTGTTTGTGTTGCCACGATTTCAAAACAGTCACGTAATGATCTAAAAATAATTTCCGCTCTAAATTTAGAGGGGGATTCCCAACTAAATCGAGTGGTCAAGCTGGACATAGGGATTGACTGTGAACATTGGAACAGCACAGAAACATAATAACTGGAAAGGAACAAAACGCGTTACATTCAGTGAAAATTGCAACGTTTTTACCGTGATGTCCCTTTTAAATTGAATGCAAGCTGAATAAGTGGATGCATCTATTCAAATGACACATTTGTAGTCTTATTATCACCAAAAATGATTCAAACTGATATAATTTACATTTTCTTCGGGGACTTGGTTCAGGCAGAGACCTATAGGTCTCTGGTTCAGGTGAGTGTGCGAGACCTAAATATAACGCGTGTATAAACGTTACAGTAGGGTCATACTAATTACAGCCCGGTGCTGCCCGGTACTGCCCGGTGCTGCCCGGTACCGCCCGGTGCTGCCCGGTACTGCCCGGGGAATATATATTGACCGCCCGGGCTCTTATTTATATCTAAACACTATTTAAACTATTATGTATGGATAGATGGTAGCTTAATAAATAATATGGCAAAAAATGGTGAAAATATATCAATATTTGACAGAGTTATAGCTATGTGAAATTAGCGATCTCGCAACCTAGCGCTCGGGATGAGCCGTAATCTTGTTATTTGCAATTATACGACCGCCCGGGCTTTCAATTTTATCCAGACACAATTAAAACTATAATATATGGATAGATTATAGCTTTAACAATAATATGATACAAAATTGTGAAAAAATATCAATATTTCACAGAGTTATAGCTACGATCTCGCAACCTCGCGCTCGGGATGAGCCATAATCTTGTTATTTGCAATTATACGACCGCCCGGGCTTTTATTTATATCCAGACACTATCAAAACTATGATATATGGATAGATGGTAGCTTAATCAATAATATTATAAAAAAAATGGTGAAAATATATCAATATTTGACAGAGTTATACTTATGTGAAATTAGCAATCTCGCAACCTAGCGCTCGGGATGAGCCGTAATCTTGTTATTTGCAATTATATGACCGCCCGGGATTTTATTTTTATCCAGACACAATTAAAACTATAATATATGGATAGATAATAGCTTTATTAATAATATGATACAAAATTGTGAAAAAATATCAATATTTCACAGAGTTATAGCTACGATCTCGCAACCTCGCGCTCGGGATGAGTCATAATCTTGTTATTTGCAATTATACGACCGCCCGGGCTTTTATTTGTATCCAGACACTATTAAAACTATGATATACAGATAGATGGTAGCTTCATCAATAATATGATCAAAAAATGATGAAAAAATATCAATATTTCACAGAGTTATAGCTACGTGAAATTAGCGATCTCGCAACCTCGCGCTCGGGATGAGTCATAATCTTGTTATTTGCAATTATACGACCGCCCGGGCTTTTATTTATATCCAGACACTATTAAAACTATAATATATGGATAGATAATAGCTTTATCAATAATATTGTAAAAAATTTGTGAAAAAAAATCAATATTTCACAGAGTTATAGCTACGATCTCGCAACCTAGCGCTCTGGATATATCAAGACGCTATTAAAACTATAATATACGGATAGATGGTAGCTTTATTCATAATATGATCAAAAGTGGTGAAAAAATATCAATATTTAAGTTATGGCTGTTACATGTATTTGCATTTATACGACCGCCTGGGCTAAGTATGGGATCGTTTGGATGGTTGGTTAATTGTTTTGTTAAATTAAATGCAAAGTTTGCTATCATTTACAGAAGGAAATGCTTGAAATATTATGCATTTTACAAGTATGAAATTTCCTATGCCGTTACATAGGCTACAGACTTGTTATTTTCATGTTCTGGATCGCCCGGTACTTACTATGTACACAATATAAGTATTTATAGAGAAATTAACGTGTTTAAGTATCATAAATCTTATTTCATGGACATATACTTAATCATCATCTTTGAAGTTCACATTTGCGGCTTTTCGAAGGAACTTCAGACTTTATTCATGTAAGCACTATCCATAAATGTAAATGATAATTCAATAGAGTAAGTATACAACGTAAACAAAACGTATGTAACTGTCCAATATCTTTCGAAATACTTTTCCTATACCTCTCTTTATCATTTTTGTTAAATTCCTGAGTTTTGAGGGGGGACTCTGTAATTGATTAATTCATTTGTTTAATTGGTCATGTCACACAAAATCATTTAAAACAATATTTATCCTATTCACAAAATTATGAGTGCCGTCCCATATTTGCAGAGTATTTGTGTATATTCATTTCATTATTATTTATAACGACAATTTCTTCCGCCTGCATACACGCTTCGTTTCATGTTTTCATCTATTTTATCAATATGTCAGACTGTAAATCATAAATTTGGCAGTGTTTACCCTGATGCAAACCTAGACATATGATTTACGTTTTTTATTTGACATATATATTGTGTCTTAACTAAATTAAAAATGTCTTGTTTGACGTGTTAGTTAGCAGAGAAATCGGTTGTTATTTGCGAACATAATATTATGAATTGTTGTTTTAAAGCAATAATTGTCACCAGCCGGCATAATGCAAAGAGGCGTCACCTTGTCTGGGTGGTATG
Organism: Pecten maximus; assembly: GCF_902652985.1. Taxonomy (NCBI): domain Eukaryota; kingdom Metazoa; phylum Mollusca; class Bivalvia; order Pectinida; family Pectinidae; genus Pecten; species Pecten maximus. The sequence continues at coordinate 356,597 of NC_047015.1, read as the reverse complement.
TTTTTTGTAATTGGGAAATATACATGCATCATTTATAACACGTGACATTTCGTGCCTCGAAAACGATTGGGCAAGTGTATCACGTGGTAATTATGCATAGCAGTAGAATTCAGCGGACTTACTATCCAATTGATCATCAATTAGCTACTGGCCATCACCATTGACAGCATCTTTACTCAAACGAAGATTCACTGTCAATACCTACTCCAGGATAGCCGTTATCACAAAACTTCTTACCTCTAAGATCGCTCTGATATATATATTTTTTTGCCTGTTCCAAACATTATCATTCGAACTTGAATCAGTTTTCTGTAATTTATATTATATACATTTCACTGTTAAGAAACTCAAGCTTAAGAAGTTCTTAAGCTAAGATTTTTTTTTTGTGATTTGGAAGGATGTCAAGGTATATACAATGTACATTTAACTTCATTTTACATCACACCTTTTAGTCAACAATAGATATCTATATATAAAAAATAACAAAAAACTTCTTCAGGCGGACTACCTTTGTTTGAGACATGATGTCAATGGTTTTAATCAGAGTTAGGGCTTTTTTTTTAAGAAAAAATGAAATTTGTATTAATGCATATATTTTGCATTCAAAATATTGTGGACATGATATAGGTATTATGACTGTCATCGCTTTGCATAAATCGTCTGGTGACTCAATATTAAGTGATATACATATATATGTGATATATACATGTATTTCTTTCTGAATCAACGTCTTGAATTAATTTGTAGAACTTCCGAAACTTAAAAACAAAAACAAACAAAAAATGTTTATCATCAATATACGTCAAAACAATTTTGGAAGTTGCGATGAGTTGTTCTTCGGACTGAGTTATCATATGTGTGTTATACTCTTCGTGTGTTTGTGTATTTATATGAAAAATAAGTCTATGTGTCAGAAATGCACAAGGATGGTTTTCTTATTGTAAACATTCCAAAATTCTCAGTTACATTCTCAGGTACATCATGTATCATTTTTTTGGTCACATCGCGCTAAATCCCGTACGCTATTGGTTGTTTCGACTTAAACTGAAAAAACTTGCGTCATTTAAAATTTAAAATATCTGAAAATATGCATTTTACACACCAATAAACGACCCCCCCCCCCCCCCCCCCCCCCCCCCCCCCCCAAAAAAATAAATAAAAAATAAAAAAACGAATTATTCCTTACATATATCAATGTAACTTATTATTCAATATAAGAATCTTGTGCAAACAAAGAACAAAGGAAGTATCATTGATATTATTTAAAAAAAAAAAAAAAAAGTATTCTATATACCTGTTTAATTTAGATTAAACATATCTAGTTGCCATTAAAAGCAAATGGATTTGGCACAACTTACATGAACATTATAGACGCCATTTCCTAATAATATTATTACACATATATATACAGCATAAGATGACTTAAATATTGATACGTATTTACAATATTATTTAATGAGAAAAGCAGAAAGAAGGACAGTGAAGGTGGGAGAGATCAAGGTATGTCGATGAATTAAAGGAAAATGGTACATTTTATGATTGCACACAAACTAGCATACACACACAACTTTCAATATACTTTCTATATTCTATATAACAATTTAATATACAGATCTGGGTTTTTTTTTAATAGAAATGCGTTTTTTTCATATTTGATCCATATCCTTATTAAAGAGATATTTGTATTCAGTTTTCGATATCTAGATGTATCTTTTTATCAATATGAAATAGAGATTAATTAATTCAAATAGAAATGATTTAATTTCTATATTCAACAAAGCATAACAGCAGGTCATAGGCCATACTTTAATTACCACTTTGATATACACTTTGTAACTTGGACAAAATTAGCCATATATACATGCATATATAGCATTTTTGCACTAAACATTTGGAGTCATTAAATAGATCGTGGCTATATGATTTAATTTCACATTCAATGTTCTTCTGTATCATTCACAATTTATTATGTTGTTCTGTATCTAACACAAACTAATAATATAATTTTAAAAGCATATGCGTACAGTTCCAAAGCACATTGTACAACAATCGAAAATAATAGAAAAGAAAAAAAAGTTAATTCGACTTGAAAATAACTGTAACTGTGATATTTTTTATGGAAACCAAAACGATTACATATATACATGATAAAAATGTAGAGACAACAATGGCGGATTAAGTTCAACATTTCACTTCCGGGTCGTTGTACACGAATGTAGTTCATAAGCAAATGTTAATTGTTTCTATATTTGTTCAATTTTTCTTCAAAACCTTCATCATTTAAGCATATATTTGTAGTACATTTTCTGTTCAGGCGGGAAATTTAGCTTTAAACATAGTTTATTTTTCCCGAAGCGAATTGAAACAATGCATGACATGAGTAGTAAATTTTGTAATTGTTTGAGTTACGGCGATTTAGAAAATCCGGCCTTTTATAATTGTTATAATTGGTATTTGGCTACCGCCCGGCCGTACATCTTACTGCCCGGGCTTTCATGCGTGGTTAAATATCCCCACCGATGAACAGAACATGTAGTGTATAGGTCAAGGAAGTGAAATCAAAAAGAATTATGAAAATATCTGTAAAATTGTTTGAGTTACGGCGATTTAGAAAATCCGGCCTTTTATAATTGTTATAATTGGTATTTGGCTACCGCCCGGCCGTACATCTTACTGCCCGGGCTTTCATGCGTGGTTAAATATCCCCACCGATGAACAGAACATGTAGTGTATAGGTCAAGGAAGTGAAATCAAAAAGAATTATGAAAATATCTGTAAAATTGTTTGAGTTACGGCGATTTAGAAAATCCGGCCTTTTATAATTGTATAATTATAACAGCTGTTTCCGGTGTTTTAATATCGAGATCGTAGCCATAACTCCGTCAAATATTGATATTTTTTTCACCACTTTTGATCATATTTAAGGATTAAACTTCTATCTATCCATATGCAATAGTTTTGATAATGTATGAATATAAATAAAAGCCCGGGCGGTCGTATCAATGCAAATAACAAGATTATAGCTCTTCCCGAGCGCTAGGTTGCGAGATCGCTAATTTCACATAGCCATAGCTCTGCCAAATATTGATATTTTTTCATCATTTTTGATCATATTATTGATAAAGCTACTATCTATCCATATATCATAGTTTTAATAGTGTCTTGATATAAATAAAAGCCCGGGCGGTCGTATAATTGCAAATAACAACATTACGGCTCATCCCGAGCGCTAGGTTGCGAGATCGCTAATTTCACATAGCTATAACTCGGTGAAATATTGATATTTTTTCACAATTTTTTACCATATTATTGATAAAGCTATTATCTATCCATATATTATAGTTTTAATAGTGTCTGGATATAAATAAAAGCCCGGGCGGTCGTATAAATGCAAATAACAAGATTATGACTCATCCCGAGCGCTACGTTGCGAGATCGTAGCTATAACTCTGTGGAATATTGATATTTTTTCACAATTTTTTACCATATTATTGATAAAGCTATTATCTATTCATATATTAAGTTTTAATTGTGTCTGGATATAAATAAAAGCCCGGGCGGGCGTATAAATGCAAATAACAAGATTATGGTTCATCCCGAGCGCTAGGTTACGAGATCGCTAATTTCACATAAGTATAACTCTGTCAAATATTGATATATTTTCACAATTTTTTACCATATTATTGATTAAGCTACCATCTATCCATATATCATAGTTTTGATAGTGTCTTGATATAAATAAAAGCCCGGGCGGTCGTATAATTGCAAATAACAAGATTATGGCCTATCCCGGGCGCTAGGTTGCGAGATCGTAGCTATAACTCTGTGAAATATTGATATTTTTTTCACAATTTTTTACCATATTATTGATAAAGCTATTATCTATCCATATATTATAGTTTTAATTGTGTCTGGATAAAAATAAAAGCCCGGGCGGTCGTATAAATGCAAATAACAAGATTATGGCTCATCCCGAGCGCTAGGTTGCGAGATCGCTAATTTCACATAGCTATAACTCTGTCAAATATTAATATATTTTCACCATTTTTTGCCATATTATTGATTAAGCTACCATCTATCCATATAGAATAGGTTAAATAGTGTTTGGATATAAATAAAAGCCCGGGCGGTCAATATATATTCCCCGGGCAGTACCGGGCAGCACCGGGCAGTACCGGGCGGTGCCGGGCAGTACCGGGCAGTGCCGGGCAGCACCGGGCTGTAATTAGTAGGACCGTTACAGTATATGTTGTATCGAATGCACCCCGGTACAGCTGCGTTCTTCCGGTATAGACAGATAGACAGAGACCCTAATTCGTGTATATTAAATGTAGTAGGCCTATTTCAAACAAATGTCTTGACGGACCTGCAGATGTCAATTACAGGCCTTGGAAGTCTTTGTCAGGCTCGTCTGAAAACATTATAAAATCACCAGGTCTGCCTTTATTTCATAAAGGAGCAACAACGGTCCAACCGTGTACAGCCGAAGACGCTCGCTGACAGACCCTATTCGAGAAAAGAGCCTGGTTGACTGGGATAATCTGTTGGGAGTACAGTAGGCAGTCTATGTTTTGGTAAGGAGAAATCAACCGACTTGAACGTATTATAATTTTTACATCTAGATTGATCTATGATCATAAACACACCCTCTGAATGTAGAAATACGGTAATTAACGTTAGTCGTTACCGTCTTTTTCAGAGAGTGGTACTGTACTGTACTGTACCAGATGATTTGAAATTGACAAAATTCCCCTGTTTATAAGTAAGAAAAAATAAGCAAGTCGATTCACCCCATACTACCCAATACTACCACATACTACATGCTTACCCCTTACTCCTACTACCACATACTAACGGTTAACCCATACTATATACCACATAGTGACATACTACGTCAAGCATCAGTATGTGCTATTATGGGGTGGTATGGCCATGGGTTGTATGTGGTAATATGGGGTGGTATGGCCATGGGTTGTATGTGGTAATATGGGGTGGTATGGCCATGGGTTGTATGTGGTAATATGGGGTGGTATGGCCATGGGTTGTATGTGGTAATATGGGGTGGTATGGCCATGGGTTGTATGTGGTAATATGGGGTGGTATGGCCATGGGTTGTATGTGGTAATATGGGGTGGTATGGCCATGGGTTGTATGTGGTAATATGAGGTGGTATGGCCATGGGTTGTATGTGGTAATATGGGGTGGTATGGCCATGGGTTGTATGTGGTAATATGGGGTGGTATGGGTTGTATATAGAGAATACATGGCCAGTGTCTTAAAATATAAGCTTTATTTTGGCGAGGGTAAAGAAAGACAAAAGTGGCGAGCCTTGTCTTTCTGTTCCGAGCCAAAAATACAACTTATATTTTAAGACACTGACCATGTATTCTATTTATCCTGCAACAATAAAAAAAAACTATCAAAAATAATCATTTTGAAGTGAAACAGTGTCAAAAATGACAGAAATATGTTCGCCTTTTAAACGTTGTTTCACTTTGAAATAGCTAGGTCAGTCAAATGGATGCATGTCCTAAAATTCCAAAATTCATCTGTTTTCCGTCACTGCTATATACAGCAAAAATATATACGGTGGGTGTATTCCGACAATGCGGTGGCAGTTGCAGGATAAATGGTAGTATGGGGTGGTATGGGTTGTATATGGTAGTATGGGGTGGTATGGGTTGTATATGGTAGTATGGGTTTTATAAGAGAGTATATGGTAGTATGTGGTAGTATGTGTTGTATATGGTAGTATGTGGTAGTATGTGGTAGTATGGGGTAGTATGGGTTGTATATGGTAGTATGTGGTAGTATGGGTTGTATATGGTAGTATGAGGTAGTATGGGTTGTATATGGTAGTATGTGGTAGTATGGGTTGTATATGGTAGTATGTGGTAGCAGGGCATCCAGTAGACCCTTGAGAGTATATTTTTGACTCCCCAAAATGAGATCTGACTCTTGGGTTTGAAGGGACATGTCTATTTGACATATGTTTTGACCCTTTAGATTTCTCAGAAATAGTGATTTGACTTCTGAAATTGCTAAAAGTCAAGGGTCAACTGGATGCCCTGTGGTAGTATGAGGTAGTATGGGTTGTGTGTGGTAGTATGGGTTGTATGTGGTAGTATGGGTTGTATATGGTAGTATGTGGTAGTATGGGTTGTATATGGTAGTATGTGGTAGTATGGGTTGTATATGGTAGTATATGGTAGTATGAGGTAGTATGGGTTGTGTATGGTAGTATGTGGTAGTATGGGTTGTATATGGTAGTATGTGGTAGTATGGGTTGTATATGGTAGTATATGGTAGTATGGGGTAGTATGGGGTTTGGTTATGGGTAGCTGGGTATGTGGTTGTATTTGCGTATTGTGGTAGTTATGGGTTGTTATGTGTCATTGGTAGTCTGGATAGTATGGGTTTGTTGGTTGGTATGTGGTAGTTGGTTGTATATGGTAGTATGAGGTAGTATGGGTTGTATATGGTAGTATGGGTTGTATATGGTAGTATGTGGTAGTATGAGGTAGTATGGGTTGTATATGGTAGTATATGGTAGTATGGGTTGTATATGGTAGTATGAGGTAGTATGGGTTGTATATGGTAGTATATGGTAGTATGGGTAGTATGGGGTAGTATGGGGTTGTAAATGGTTGTATTTAAGCATTGAACTGTTACCAAATGGTAGTATACAGTCGATATGAATACAATTTGGGTGACAGATAAATATTTCATGTCGCCCTAACAGGTTTTTTTTTATTAACTGTTGATTATGACGCGTTTAAATTTGCCGCTTACCCTATCACTGACGTCATCTAGTTCAAATACCGGAACAGCCGACATTTCCAGAAGGAATAATATAGTCCCTCGTGTCGTTATTAATAGCAAACACATACAATGGTTTTGCACAGATATGACTTTATTTTCTATTTCATATACATTTGTAGATATCGTCAAATTATTCACAACTGTATAATTTCTGATTGTTTAAAATCCAAGCCGTTTTTCGTCGCAATGCTATACGGTTAGCATTTAGAAGTGATGCGGCTTTGAACGGCTATTGCACAGGATAGACTCGATTCCTCGGAAACATCTACGTTTCAATCGACTGCATTTACGTTATTTTCAGAAGAATATCAGTTCTTAAATTCTAAATGAAAGTCGTCTTGACAGTAGGTGAGAACGATTCCAAGGATACATTTGTATTTCGTTCGAAACAGATTCGACAAGTCTAACCAGTCATATCTTAGCAGACGATTTTCAACTTCACAGGGGCTCGATCTTGTAAGGTAGGCCTTTGACATCAGTGAATAACCACAAAACTAAAATCCAATATACATACACAACCGGAAACCATGTCGATACTCCCGATTTTTCACGAGATTGTCTTTATATAAATACTGGACTTTTAATGTAAATGTTTAATGTTGTGTCTTGCATTTCATTCGGAAACGAGCCCCTGTGAGTGTGACGACATTGACTTTGACAATTTGATAATTCCTAGATCAAGAACGACGCTTATAGTTATTTTGTGATGACTACATTTTGTTTTCATTATAAAATATTACTTTCATAACTTGTGAAGTTGCTTTATTTTTTTGTTGTGGATTATAAATGCTAGCATTCGAAAGCTCTCCAGGCTGAAAGTAACTGGCAGCCATTGTTTCGAATCACATTTTTAAATTGTATATGTCTATGAAAAAAAAAACCAAAAAAAAAAAACTGTTACCCTAATTTCTGTTTTGGGGGGGGGGGGGGGGGGGGTTTAAAAAAATTTCCCCCAAAGCCGTTTTTTTCGTCCCGGGCCCAATGCCTATTAGGGGGGGTTGGGGGGATTTAGAAGTAATGACGGGGGTTTTATTGAAAACGCGATTTTTAAAAGGTTTTAGGGGTTTGGAACATTTATTATTGGCATTACATTTTAGAAGGTTTTACATTTGTAATTTTTAATTGTGTTATGAGTTTTGGAACGAACTTGTTTCGTTGGAGATTGGTTAAATTTTATCAGAGAGATATTAATGTGCGTAGTAGGTTTGCATTAATAAAACCAATAATCAATTTTTTGCATAAAAAAAAAAAATGTTTTATGTTTTTGTAGTTGTTTTAGTAAATCTGGGTTTTAAATTTAACCTGTTTTGGTTTGGGCATTTCTATAACGTACCCTGTGAGTGTATACGTCTGCTTTGAAAATTTGGTTTATCAGAGACTATAGTTTAGTTGTGAATTATTATTTATTATTTAAAAATATAGTTTAATGGAGTTTTGGTAGTAGGGGTTTGTAAAAATGGTAGTTTTGGAAAGTTAAAGGGAAGTATAGTTGGGTTGTAATAAGGGTGTATCTTATTGTTGAATATGTGTATGGTAAAAGGGTTTAATGTAATTGGTATAAGGTTGAATGTTTAAGGATGTATATATAAAAATTTTGGGTTAAATGGTAGTATGTGTTAGTTGGTGTAGTGTTATGGTTATAGGGTAGTGGGAATAGGGGTTGTATATGGGTAGTATAGGTAGTGGTTATTTAAAGTTGGGTTGTAAGGGTTTGTATGGTTTTTTATTGTGGTTTGTTATGGTATATATGGTGTATGGGTTGATATTAAATGTAGAGGGTGTATGGGTGTATATGGTAGATGTTTGGTAGTATGGGTGTATGGGTAGTTGGGGTATGGTAGAATGGTTGTATGTGGTAGTATGGGTTGTATATGGTAGTATATGGTAGTATGAGGGTAGTATGGGTTGTATATAGGTGGAATTTTTGGTAGTATGAGGTTAGTAGGGTTTGATGTGGGTTTTTATTTGGGTTGTATGGTAGTAGGGGTTGTATATGTGTGTTATGGTAGTATGTGTAGGTAGTATGGTGGTATGAGGTAGTAGGGTGTTGATTGGTATTTATGTGGTTTAGTATGGGTAGTATTGGGTTGTATTGGTAGTTTGTGGTAGATGGTGTTGTATAGGTGTTGAGGTAGTTTTGGGTGTATTATGGTAGTGGTTTTTGGTAGTATGTGGTAGTTGGGTTTGGGTATTGGTGTATGAGGTAGTATGGGGTTGTAATGGTAGTATGGTGTTTGGTTTGTAGTGGGTTTTTGGTAGGGTAGTTGGGTGTTTGGGGAGTATGGGGTTTTGTTTTGTATGGGTGTAGGGTTGTATATGGTAGTTTTGGGTAGTATGGGTTGTATTGGTAGTAGGGGTGTGATGGGTTGTTATGGGTGTGTGGTTGGGTTTGTATTGGGGTTTGTTTTGGGTTTTAGTATGAGGGGTTGTTTTGGTGTCTTGGTAGTATGGTAGTATGGGTTGTATGTGGTAGTATGGGGTAGTATGTGGTAGTATGGGTTGTAGTTTATGGTAGTATGGGTTGTATATGGTAGTATATGGTAGTATGTGGTAGTATGGGTAGTATGGGTTGTATGAGGTAGTATGGGTTGTATATGGTAGGGGTGTTGGAGTGTGTATGTGGTAGTATGGGGTGTATGGTTGTATATGGTTGTTATGTGGTTGTTGGGTTGGTATGGTAGTTTAGTTGGGTTTGTATATGGAGTATAGGGTTGTATGAGGTTTATGGATTGGGTTTTATGGTGTTGGGTAGTTGGGTTTAATGTTGTATGAGGTAGTAGGGGTAGGGTTGTACGTATTGGTTGTATATGGTAGTATGGTGTAATGGGTGTTGTGGTAGTTTTGGGTTGTATATGGTAGTTATGGGTTTTTTGGGTTGGTTTTGGGTTGTTTGGGTGGAGTGGGGGTATATGGGTTGATGGGTTTAGTAGGGGTTTTGGGTATGTGATGAGGTATGTATGGGTGTGTAGGGTGAGGGTTGTTGTGTTTTTGGTTTAGTAAGGTTTGGTTGTTTGTTGGTAGTATGGGTTGTTATGGTTAGTGGTAGTTTTGGGTTAGTATGGGTTGTATATGGGTGTTGTGGGTAGTATGGGTTTGTATGGGTTTTGGGTATATGATAGTTGGGGTAGTAGGGTTTGTGGTTTGGTTATGAGGGTTGTTTGGTAGTTATGGTAGTTTTTGGGGGTGTATGGGTTGTTTTGGTGTTGGGTTGTGGTAGTATGGGTGTTGATTGGGTTTGGGGATATGGTAGTTGGGTAGTATGGTGGGTTTGGGTGGGTTGTATGGGTTTGGGTTTTATGGTAGTTAGTAGTGTAGGTGGGTGGGGTGATATGGTAGTTGTGGTTGGGTTAGTGGTGTATGGGGTATTAGTATGGGGTGTATGGGTTGTTTGGTAGTTTGTATGTTTGGTAGTATGGGTTTTATTGGGTGTTGGGTGGTTTGGTTAGTTGTTGTATGTGGTAGTATGGGTTGTTATGATGTGGGGGTAGTATTTTGGTATATGGGTAGTTTTTGGTTTTGGGTGATATTGTGGTAGTTGGGGTTCGTTGGTGGTAGTTGTGGTAGTTGGGGTAGTATGGGGTGTTGTTTGTGTTGTGGTTTTGGGGTAGTATGGGTAGTATGGGGGTTTTGTGGTAGTATGGGGTATGTGGGGTAGTATGTGGGTAGTATTGGTAGTTGGTAGTAGGTATGTGGTATGTGGTGTAGGGGGAGGGGTGGGGTTTTGGTATTTGGGGGGTATGGGATTGGAGTATTGGGGTTGGAAGTGTGGGGGGATGGGAGTTGTTTGGTAGTATGTGGTGATGGGGTGGGTAGGATGGGGTTGGTTGTAGGGCTAGGTGGGTCTTGGGGGAGTAGGTGGTGGGAGTGTGTTTGGGGTAGTATGTGGTAGGGGTAGATGGGGTCAGTTGGTAGTATGGGGATAGGGGTGGGGTAGTTTTGGTGGGTGTATGTGTAGTATGTGGGTAGTATGTGGTATATGTAGTATGTGTGGTGTATAGGGGGTAGTATGTGTGGGTAGTATGGTTGTAGTAGTGATAGTATGTGTAGTATGGGGTGTTATGTGGTAGTATGGGGTAGTATGTGGGGTATGTAGTGTGGTAGTAGGGGTGATAATGGTAGGTGGTAGTAGATGGGGAGTATGGGGGGGGTAGTTGGGTAGTATGTGGTAGTATGGGTAGTATGTGAGTTGGTAGTATGGGTTGTATATTGGTATGTGGTAGTATGTGGTAGTTGGGGTTGTATTGGTGTAGTATGGTGGTGTATGAGGTTATGAGGTGGTAGTATGGGGTAGTACAATGTATATGGTAGTATGGTAGTATGGGGTAGTATGTGGTAGTATGTGGTAGTATGGGTAGTTGGGTTTGTTAGTAGTGGTAGTAGGGGTAGTATGGGGTAGTAGTAGGGTAGTATGGGGTAGTATGTGGTAGTGTGGGGTAGTATGTTGTAGTATGTGGTAGTGTGGGGTAGTATGGGGTAGTATGTGGTAGTTTGGGGTAGTATGTGGTAGTGTGGGATAGTATGTGGTAGTATTGGGTAGTATGTGGTAGTATGGGGTAGTATGAGGTAGTATGGGGTAGTATGTGGTAGTATGGGGTAGTATGTGGTAGTGTGGGGTAGTATGTGGTAGTATTGGGTAGTATGTGGTAGTATGGGGTGGTATGTGGTAGTTTGGGGTAGTATGTGGTAGTGTGGGGTAGTATGTTGTAGTATGGGGTAGTATGTGGTAGTATGTGGTAGTGTGGGGTAGTATGAGGTATGTTGTAGTATGGGGTGGTATGTGGTAGTATGAGGTATGTTGTAGTATGGGGTAGTATGGGTTGTATATGATAGTATGTGGTAGTATTGGGTAGTATGTGGTAGTATGTGGTAGTATGGGGTAGTATGTGGTAGTATGAGGTATGTTGTAGGATGGGGTATATAATGTTTAATAGTTGTAGGTACTTTCTTCCATGCTGATGTTGTTGATTATGATAAAGTCATAACTGTAGACTCATTGGATGGCCAACGTTTTATTATAGTTTACGTTTAGTAAACATACAAACATAGTTCATACAGTAGTGTAATATAGGGTGGTATTGAAATCGGTTAAACAAATTGGTATGGGTTGTATGTGGTGGTTAGGGGTAGTATGGGGAAAATAGACATGTCGTCTACAGGCATGTCAGCACTTAAGTATAGTTTCAAAAATATTAGAAAAGGCTGTTTATGAAACAATAAGTCCTATTTAACAAATAGAAAACAGATTGTTTCAATGGTGCTTATTCTGAAACTTGTAATGTAAGCTGTGAAGTAGGCCTACCTCAATGTAGTTTACTCTGACCCTTATTATTTTTTCTGTCATCTGACCAGAAGGATCAGGATGACCTACAGTCATCATGCTCGTCCGTCGTCGTGCACCGTCCGCCGTGCATAAGCTTTTCACATTTCAAACTTCTTCTCAAATTCCAATAGTGGGATTGAACTGAAACTTACCTGAAATGATCCTGAGATGGTCCTGACCAAGTGTTGTTATTTTTTGGGTCAGTCCGAAATCCAAGATGGCCACCATCGCATGCGGCCATCTTGAAAAACACATTTAAAACTTCTCCAGTTTCATTGGTGTCATTGAGCTGGAAATTGGTGAGGATGTTAAGGAAGCAGAGCCAACAAAGTGTTGTTATTTTTCGGCCTCGTAAAAACTTTTGACTTTGCAGCCACAGTGGCCATTTTATAACATGATTGTGCAATCATGTTTTTCCTGAACAGCACCTATTTCAAATTTCTTCTCAAGTTCCACCACTGGGATTCAGCACTAACTTACCAGAAATGATTCCTGAGATGGTCCTGACCAAGTGTTGTTTATTTTCTGGTCAGTCCAAAATCCACAATGGCCGCCATGGCCAACAGTGCCACTATACTTGCTGCTGAGTATGTATACTACAATAGTACAAGGGTTTTTAGAGTCAGATGACCGTTAAGGCCCTTGGGCCTCTTGTTAGAGTCAGCTTACCGTTAAGGCCCATGTTTAAAAGAACTTTATATAGGTATACATTTGTATATCAAGGTTCAAATTTGTTAGAATTATATGTAGTACAATACGTTGATTGATATATTTTTGTAAACTGCATTGCTGTGATTCAATATTGTAGCAGTGATATGTTTTATTAATATGCCTTTTACCTCCTTTCAAGGTCATGGGTCAAATATGTTAAGATATTTAACCAACTTCTTCTCATTAGCAATGTGGCCCAGAGTGAGGATATTGGACCAGTAGCATGCTGGGATAATGGGCTACCAAAGGTGTTCAATTGAGTGACCTTGGCCTTACCTTTAAGGTCACTATGGTCAAATGTATTAAAATTGTATTTTAAAAACAAAAACATCAGCTATTAGTATGCATTTCAGATTTCAGGTGACAGTTAAGGCCCATGGGCCCCTTGTTAATACAACAAAAGAATATATATATGCCATGTCTGTTTTGTGTATTGTGATAGGAAGGCTTAGAAGATGGTCAATGTCACCAAGGGGATCCTGGTAGAATGTGATCCAGCCATGAAGCAATTCCTTCTCCATTTGGATGAAACTGATGCATTTAGGACCAAGTTTGTTCTGCAAGACCTGGATGAGACACACCTCTTCATATCTGCTGACATCCTTGATACACTTCAAAACAGAATTGATGACATTATGGACAGACTATCATTTCCTCTTGTAGAAAAATAAACTTCAACAGAAGCATATTTCCAATAATTCTGTATTTGATATGCTTGGTTTATGTTAATAATTGATGATAATTCATGAGATTTGACAAATAAAATCATGGGTATGCCCTGGCAGTGGAAAGTTTGTAAGAGGAGACTTGTGATGGATTGTGCTTTATTTGAGGACGGAAACCAGATGTGTTACTATCCATCCAAACATGTCAACCTAGTGAAGGAGGAGGCAAGGTAACAAAACACGGTCCTATATCTGTGATGTAACAAAACACAGTCCTATATCTGTGATGTAACAAAACACAGTCCTATATCTGAGATGTAACAAAACACAGTCCTATATCTGTGATGTAACAAAACAAAGTCCTATATCTGTGATGTAACAAAACACAGTCCTATATCTGTGATGTAACAAAACACAGTCCTATATCTGTGATGTAACAAAACAGTCCTATATCTGTGATGTAACAAATCATTGTAAACTAATCTATTATATTTTCAGAAATGGAAATCCGGAGTTTTTGTGTCAGTTGGCCAATTGTGGGAGGACATTTAGTTCCCATGCAAGGTATGGGTAGTTAATGATATGAATGGTGTAATCTCAACAAGGTATTTAAATTTTGATGTGTGTACTGCACTAACATACACTCCATTATCAAACAACACTATGTTTCAGTTCATGTTAGAATGACCTTTGTTTTAAAAGTAAGTTACTAAAATTGAACAATGATGTCATAGTTGAACATATGAACAATGAAGTCATAGTTGAACATATGAACAATGATGTCATAGTTGAACATATGAACAATGATGTCATGGTTTAACATATGAACAATGATGTCATGGTTGAACATATGAACAATGATGTCATAGTTGAACATATGAACAATGATGTCATAGTTGAACATATGAACAATGATGTCATGGTTGAACATATGAACAATGATGTCATAGTTGAACATATGAACAATGATGTCATAGTTGAACATATGAACAATGATGTCATAGTTAAACATATGAACAATGATGTCATAGTTGAACATATGAACAATGATGTCATAGTTGAACATATGAACAATGATGTCATAGTTGAACATATGAACAATGATGTCAAAGTTGAACATATGAACAATGATGTCATAGTTAAACATATGAACAATGATGCCATAGTTAAACATATGAACAATGATGTCATAGTTGAACATATGAACAATGATGTCATAGTTGAACATATGAACAATGATGTCATAGTTGAACATGAACAATGATGTCATAGTTGAACATATGAACAATGATGTCATGGTTGAACATATGAACAATGATGTCATAGTTGAACATATGAACAATGATGTCATAGTTGAACATATGAACAATGATGTCATAGTTAAACATATGAACAATGATGTCATAGTTGAACATATGAAATGAGCCTTCTACAATCTTCTGGTTAGCTCACCTGGACTGAAGGTCCGATGAGCTTATATAATGCCATGGTGCGGCGTCTGTTGTCCTTTCATCCATCGTCCGTCCATCGTTTGTCTATCAACATTTGCTTTAAGTCACTACCAGTCATAAAATACTGAATGGATTTAAACCAAATTTGGACAGAAACAACTTCCTTGGGAAAAGTGGAACAGATTTTGCATTAATGACAATTCTGACCCCCAAGAGGCCAGAGGGGGCGGGCCCAATAGGAAAAATAGAGGTAATTTTTTTTGAACTCACTACTAGTCATAAAGTTTTTGATGGATTTGAACTCAATTTGGTTAGAAACATCATTGGGGTATGCATAAAGGATGACTCTGACCCCTGGGGCCAGAAGGATGGGGCCCAATCGGGGAAATTAAGGTAAATCTTTTCAATTCCTACTAGTCTTAAATGACGTAATGGATTTTGATGAAATTTAGTCTGATGCATTATTGGAAGAAAAGGGGAAAAAAAACCCAACTTTAAACCCTAGTTGGCAGATGCAGCAAAAAAGGTAGAAAAAATAATTGTTATGTAACTATTTTTGCCATCATTACTGAAATATCCAGGTGAGCGATGCAGGCCCCCTGGACCTCTTGTTTTCATTACTTTGAAACATATACACTTGACAATTAGCACATCTACAGCATGGGTTGCTGGCTGCAATAGTTATGCAAGTAGTTGACCTTGACCAACAAAGTTCAAGGTCACAGTAATCAAATGACCGGTTAAAGGACGGAAGTGAAAAGAAAATGTAGATGTAGCATATGAATATGACCGTCAGACCGATAACATATCTTAGATCATTTTCTTGGTGTAAATGTCATGTTTTGGGTTAAATACTCTCCATGGATGGAACTATCTTCGGTAAGTTGTAAATTTCATGGTCCATAGAACTTTAGTAGAGTTTAAGCAGGGAAATCACATTTTGATGGATATGATTCAAAATTATTAGAATTATGAGGGCGAAAACTACACTACTACATGTATTTATTTATGAGCTGTTTAGAAATACATTATAAATACATTATAAATACATAGAAGATAGTTATTAGCTCACCTGCCCGAAGAACAAGTGAGCTTATGCCGTGGTGTGGTGTCCGGCATCTGTCCGGCGTCAACTATTTCCTTTCAACAACTTCTCAATAACCAAGAGTCCAAGGGACTTGATATTGGGTCTTAAGCATGCTGGGGTGAAGGGCAACCAAAATTGTTCAAATGAATGACCTTGACTTACATTCAAGGTCACGTGGGTCAAATAGGCTAAAATCTTCAAACAACTTCTTCTCAATAACCAAGAGGCCCAGGGACTTGATATTGGGCCTGTACCATGCTTGGGTGAAGAGCTACCAAGTTTGTTCAAGTGAATGACCTTGACCTTCATAAAATTGCATAGACAAATCAAGAAAATTAGCATGGAAAGCCATAGTTATTTTTTGCAACAAAGTGTTGCAAAGTTCAGTCATGTCACTTTCCATGACATTCCATTCATTATATCCAGACTATAGTGTAGCCCCTTAAGGAAGGAGTTTATGATTCAGTCTTTTGTAACAGAGTTATGTCCCTTGACATATAAAATTTCAGTTTATGGCCTGTGGTCATAGGAAGGTGTGTGTTGATACATAAAATAATCGTAAATATTTATGCTTAACAATACATTGGCCAAACTTTCTTTGCACTTTGCACAAGGAGTATATTATTTTACCTGTGCTGATGGGATAATTTAGTTTATTCCTTGAAATTTATTTTGCAGCTATGAAAGCCACTATGGCTTGGTACACAGCCGTGTTTGCGAGACATGCAGAAAAAATTTCCCCACCAATCATCTGCTTGACCTACATATCCTGGAGTGGCATGATTCAATGTTTGCACTGCTGTCCAAGAAGCAACCAATGGTAGTACTGACATCTCGCAAAAATCTTATAAGGAGGGAGAGGAAGGATCTAATTAGTATCGTAAATCTGATAAGGAGGGAGAGGAAGGATCTAATTAGTATCATAAATCTGATAAGGTGGGAGAGGAAGGATCTAATTAGTATCATAAATATTATAAGGAGGGAGAGGAAGGATATAATTAGTATCATAAATATTATAAGGAGGAAGAGGAAGGATCTAATTAGTATCATAAATATTATAAGGAGGAAGAGGAAGGATCTAATTAGTATCATAAATATTATAAGGAGGAAGAGGAAGGATCTAATTAGTATCATAAATATTATAAGGAGGGAGAGAAAGGATCTAATTAGTATCATAAATATTATAAGGAGGAAGAGGAAGGATCTAATTAGTATCATAAATATTATAAGGAGGGAGAGAAAGGATCTAATTAGTATCATAAATATCATAAGGAGGGAGAGGAAGGATCTAATTAGTATCATAAATCTTATAAGGAGGGAGAGGAAGGATATAATTAGTATCATAAATATTATAAGGAGGGAGAGGAAGGATCTAATTAGTATCATAAATATTATAAGGAGGAAGAGGAAGGATCTAATTAGTGTCATAAATATTATAAGGAGGAAGAGAAAGGATCTAATTAGTATCATAAATATCATAAGGAGTGAGAGGAAGGATCTAATAAGTATCATAAATATTATAAGGAGGAAGAGGAAGGATCTAATTAGTATCATAAATATTATAAGGAGGGAGAGGAAGGATATAATTAGTATCATAAATATTATAAGGAGGAAGAGGAAGGATCTAATTAGTATCATAAATATTATAAGGAGGAAGAGAAAGGATCTAATTAGTATCATAAATATCATAAGGAGTGAGAGGAAGGATCTAATAAGTATCATAAATCTGATAAGGAGGGAGAGGAAGGATCTAATTAGTATCATAAATATTATAAGGAGGAAGAGGAAGGATCTAATTAGTATCATAAATCTGATAAGGAGTGAGAGGAAGGATCTAATTAGTATCATAAATATTATAAGGAGGGAGAGGAAGGATCTAATTAGTATCATAAATATTATAAGGAGGAAGAGAAAGGATCTAATTAGTATCATAAATATTATAAGGAGTGAGAGGAAGGATCTAATTAGTATCATAAATATTATAAGGAGTGAGAGGAAGGATCTAATTAGTATCATAAATATTATAAGGAGTGAGAGGAAGGATCTTATTAGTATCATAAATATTATAAGGAGGAAGAGGAAGGATCTAATTAGTATCATAAATATTATAAGGAGGAAGAGGAAGGATCTAATTAGTATCATAAATCTGATAAGGAGTGAGAGGAAGGATCTAATTAGTATCATAAATATTATAAGGAGGAAGAGGAAGGATCTAATTAGTATCATAAATATTATAAGGAGGGAGAGGAAGGATCTAATTAGTATCATAAATCTGATAAGGAGGGAGAGGAAGGATCTAATTAGTATCATAAATCGTATAAGGAGGGAGAGGAAGGATTTAATTAGTATCATAAATATTATAAGGAGGAAGAGGAAGGATATAATTAGTATCATAAATCTGATAAGGAGTGAGAGGAAGGATCTAATTAGTATCATAAATCTGATAAGGAGGAAGAGGAAGGATCTAATTAGTATCATAAATATTATAAGGAGGGAGAGGAAGGATATAATTAGTATCATAAATATTATAAGGAGGGAGAGGAAGGATCTAATTAGTATCATAAATATTATAAGGAGTGAGAGGAAGGATCTTATTAGTATCATAAATCTGATAAGGAGGGAGAGGAAGGATCTAATTAGTATCATAAATATTATAAGGAGGAAGAGGAAGGATCTAATTAGTATCATAAATATTATAAGGAGTGAGAGGAAGGATCTTATTAGTATCATAAATCTGATAAGGAGGGAGAGGAAGGATCTAATTAGTATCATAAATCTTATAAGGAGGGAGAGGAAGGATCTAATTAGTATCATAAATCTTATAAGGAGGAAGAGGAAGGATCTAATTAGTATCATCAATATTATAAGGAGGAAGAGGAAGGATCTAATTAGTATCATAAATATTATAAGGAGGGAGAGGAAGGATCTAATTAGTATCGTTAATCTTATAAGGAGGAAGAGGAAGGATCTAATTAGTATCATAAATATTATAAGGAGTGAGAGGAAGGATCTATTTAGTATCATAAATTTCAAGGCCATGGCAGCTATCTTGAAAAACACATTTTAAATTTGTTTTGTAATACCACTGGTGCCATTGAGCCTCTCTGACACAGCAGCCATGGTGTCCATTATGTAGCATGTCTGCGCAATTTTGAAATTATTCTCAAGTTCCACCGGTGGAATTCAGGTCAATCTTAACAGAAATGATCCTGAGATGGTCCTGACCAAATATTGTTATTTTAGGGTGGGTCGACGTGGCCAACGGTACCTCTATACTTGCTACTGAGAATGTATAGGACAGTCTTTTAAGTCAGGTGACAGATAGGTCTCTTGTTTTATATAGCTGTTTCATCTTTTTCAGTTTCAATGTTTGGTGGAGTCGTGTAATTACAAATTTTCTACAAGAAAAGAAAGAAAAAATCATGTCATCAAGAGTCACAAATACCCAAGTAACTACAGATTTGATCAAGACCAGAGGAAACATACTGTTTGGTACGTACATTTCTTGGTATTTTTTCATGCCAATGCCAGTTTTTTAGCTCACCTGACCGAAGGGCAAGTGAGCATATGCTGTGGCGCGGCGTCCATTGTCTGTCTGTTGTACATCTGTCGTCCGGCCCTCCCTCCGACCGTCCGATCGGGCTTCAACTTATCCATTTAAACAGCTTCTTCTCAATAACAAAGAGGCCCAGAGACCTAATATTAGGCCTGTAGCATGTTGGGTGAAGGGCTACCAAGTTTGTTTAAATGAAGAACCTTGACCTTCATTCAAGGTCATAGGGGTCAAATAGGCTAAAATATTTAAACAACTTCTTCTCAATAACCAGGAGTCCCAGAGAGTTGATGTTGGGTCTGTAGCATGCTGGGGTGAAGGGCTACCAAGTTTGTTCAAATGAAGAACCTTGACCTTCATTCAAGGTCATAGGGGTCAAATAGGCTTAAATATTTAAACAACTTCTTCTCAATAACCAGGAGTCCCAGAGAGTTGATTTTGGGTCTGTAGCATGCTGGGGTGAAGGGCTACCAAGTTTGTTCAAATGAAAGACCTTGACATACATTCAAGGTCACAACAGTCAATTAGGCTGAAATTAAAAAAAAAAACTTCTTCTCAATAACCAAGAGGCCCAGAGGCCCAGTGATCTGATATTAGGCCTGTAGCATGCTAGGTTGAAGGGCTATTGAGTTAGTTAAAATGAATGACCTTGACGTTCATTTAAGGTCACAGGGGCCAAATAGGCTAAAATCTGTAAACAACTTCATCTTAATAACTAAGTGACCCAGGGAGTTGATATTGGGTCTGTAGCATGCTGGGTTGAAGGGCTACCATTTTGTTCAAATTAATGACCTTGACCTACATTTAAAGTCACAGAGGCCAAATTGGATAAAATGTTTGAAGGACTTCTTCTCAATAATCAAGAGGCCCAGAGACATAATATTGGGCTTGTAGCATGCTGGGGTGAAGGGCTACCAAGTTTGTTCAAATGAATGACCTTGACCTTCTTTCAAGGTAACATGGATGGAATAGGCTAAAATCTTAAAATGACTTCTTCTCAATTACCAAGAGGCATAGGGACTTGAAATTCAACCTGTTCAACCTGTTTATGTATGAAAAGGATCACTGGATAGCAGGTGAGTGATTCGGGCCCATTGGGCCCTTATTTAGGTCATCTAGTCATCCTGCTTTTTGCGACGTCATGTGCCGTTCACTGTGCGTAAACTTTTCACAATTTGATTGCCTGGAAAGGGAGTTGTCAGAGCTGTCAAGTATAAGACCAGTGTCATCTGCATATTGTATATTAAGAATAGATATATTTTCAATTTGTATACCTTGTATATTTTCATTAGTCTTGATACTTGCTGCTAAAATTTCAACACACAAGATAAAAAGATATGGGGTGATAGGGTCACCTTGACGACAATCGTGACGTATGTCAATAGACGCAGAAATATTATCTCCTGGATTAATTGAGGAGTAAACATTAGTATGCAAAATTGAAACAACAAAGTACTTTCTGTATAAATTTCCATGATACTGAATCAAATGCTTTTTCAAAATCTACTATAAGGAGTTTTCCTGGAATATCTAAATCTTCTGCATAAGCCATTACATCATAAAGAGTAGGAATATTTTCTCCAATATAGCACCTAGGTAAGAAACTTGTCTGATCTTCATTGATAAGCTTTCTGATGAGAAATTACTCCAGAAGCAGACTTCTTTTCTCAAGTTCAACCAGTTGATTCAGCTCTGACTAATTACTTGAAAGGATCCCGAGATGGTCTTGAAAAAGTGTTGTTATTTTCCAGTCGGATTTTCCAATAGGAAATCAATAAGTGAAATCTTCGATTGTTTTTACATTCAATACTTAAAATGAAAGTAGAATACTTCCAATTGGTTTGTCTTTTCCAAGAAATAGGCCACACAAAAATGGCTGTGCTGGTTGAGTTGGTTGAAGTGATTATGAGGTGAAACCTAACGTTAGCTTGTTTCCGCAATAGAGATTCTGATAGCACAACAGAGATTCCGATAGCACAACAGAGATTCTGATAGCAATAAAGAGGTTGCATGCTTTAAATCAATTGATAGTGAAATGCTTGCACAAAGTATATAACATGAACGCGCGATTCAACAAGTCACAGGCCAATTTATCGGTAGTATATTAAATAATATTAACCATATTCTAGATGTAACATAGTACCTAATACCTCAAAATAATATAATGTTGATGGTTCCCTATGAGAATGATTATAATTCACCATACTCTACTGCAATGACTGTAAACATAATATCATAAAAATGTGTTTTCCTATTTGTAAATGCATAATATCTTAACTGCAATTAGTATTTTTTCAATCATCATTTCAAGTTTGAACATTGCTTATATCATCTGAGATAAATAATCATTTCAGATTGTATACAGGAGTCCTGAATCATACTTTTTTGGATGTTACTTCCTCACTACCAATATTTTGTTATCTGATCTTCACATTTTAAATGAAAAAAAATGTTTTCAAGAAAATACAATATTGCTGTTTTGGACGGCATGGCGATCTGTTTTCCTATTTCACTGAAAATAGACTTTGCATTCAAATACCAAAAGTAAACCTCTAACATGTTGGGTAAATAAAGAATGAAGTGTAGTGAGGGGTGATAACAGGATTACCTCAGGGATCTATTCTTGGTCCACTAATGTTTATTATTTATATCAATGACCTACCACTGTATGTACAAAAATGTAATGTAGACATGTATGCTGATGACACTACCATACATATAAAAGGAAAAACAATATCTAGTATTGAACACTATCTACAAGAAGATCTAGGAAACATTTTAAAATGGTGTGAATGCAATAATATGAACATTAATATGCAAAAAACAAACAGTATGCTTATTGGGAGTAAAAGAAAATTAGCAGGAAAAGACATGCAAATAGAAATAAACAATACAGCTATTACTCCTTCAAACTGTCAAAACGTTCTGGGTATTTATATAGATAAAACATTAAGTTGGACAGAGCAAGTAAAAAAAGTATTATCTAAATTATCAATATCAATTGCTTTACTCCGAAAAATGAAAAGATATTTACCTAAAGATGCCAGAAAAATATACTATAATTCATACATATTACCAATTTTAGATTATGCACCCATAGTATGGGGAAACGGTCTTACAAAACAACAAATTCATCAAATAACAAAACTGCAAAAGAAAGCTCTTAAAATAATGCTAGATAAACCCATTTTAACTGAAAGTCTATCCCTTTTTAAAGAAGCCAAAGTCCTACCATTTGAACAAAGAATAAAATATCATTCAACTATATTAGTCTATAAAGCCTTGCATAACATGACGCCTGATTATATACGCTCATTAATTGAAACTTGTCAAAATTCGTACTTTTATAACTTGAGGTCAACTACAGATAACAAACTTATTTTGCCCAAATTGCAATCAGAAACAATGCGAAAATCATTTAGCTACTCTGGAGTATTGTCATGGAATAACCTACCACTACATCTTAAATATATAACATCTCTTACAACTTTCAAACAAAAAATACGCAATCATTTTCTCTCAAGCTTAAAATCATAAATTCAGTCCTTCCAATTCAAGCGAAACTACATTATTAAGAAAGCATGTGTATTATGATCTATTGATTTTAAATAATTCCCTATCAATGTATATATAAAGAAATTCTTGTTCTACCGAATGATACATGTAACTGTATTATGATTATTCTATCATGAGTACCTGCATGTTCATATATATATACTATAACTTTTTCCAACCATATTGTATATATTTCAAGATATCTTGTTATGTGTTGATTAATGTATATTATGTTTTGTATCTTGTTATAGAGGGCCATATGGAAGATTAGCACATGCTAAATATGTCACCCTCAGAAAATAAAGTATTATTATTATTATTATTATAACTCGTTAGAGTTATCGTTCCTTATGGAATGTAATGATAGTACGAGTTAATTCGCCTATTTTGCTGGATAAAATAGCGATTTGAGGACAGAAAAATTGGCACATATAATTCGGCTGATACTTTGAGCCATTGTAAAACTCGGTTCGATTTAGGTCTGGGTGTATCTGGTATCCCTGTGAAAATTCGTTTTGAGATATTTTGGGTCAAACATGCCAAAATCGTCATTTTGACTGAGAGGTTCTGTTTAGATCGCCTTCAAAATTCAGAAAAAAGTCCGGTCTGTTTAGTTTTTTGCTATCTTTAACAGAACGGTCACAAGATTGTTTTGAAAATGGCCTATTTTTTCGACCTTCTCAGTATTTTTCCACTCGACTGGGGTATTTTCCTAAAAATAGACGATCGACGTAAGACTGGATGTTTCCTTCCGTTTAGCATGGATGCACAGTTGGACTGGATCGAAATACAAAATTGTTAGCAATAAAATCATTATGGATCAAGTGGTTTTATATTGGTTTTGGGCTAGTCATCCTGGTGATGTCTTTCAAAGCCTGCATTTACATCAAGAGGTCCATTAAGATTGATATGTGGAATTTATATGTAATAAAAACTATTCATACAACTGGCTTGTCCGGCTTGTCCGCATATATAAAGGAAAAACGGAAGGATAAAGCCCATCCTGAACTCATCGGTTTTGTCTCTGAAATGATTCCCCCGAAGAGTTCCGGATGGAATAATGCGGGACTTCACGCCGCTTACTTGTTCAATTCAAAGGCTTTAGCTGCAGTCTAGGTGAGATTTATTGCATTTTTCCGTCAGGAACAAGAATTTTTTTATATTATATCATATTAAGGGTGATATTGGAAATTATAGCTGTTCTACTATGAGCAGTTTTGTTGCTTGACAGGATCAGTATTCATCGTCATTCCAGACCAGCTTTCATTTTTTCTGATAACAAATCTAAACCTGTGAGTATGCGTTCAGTTTTAGTCTTTTAGAGACAAACAACATTTAAATATGTAATAGGTCTGTTTTACTATATATACTGTTTGTTTGTTTAATGAAATTACTGTTTCGTTAGGTGTTTTTATATTTTGATCAGATGATAATTGTTTATGTCAAGCTGTAGAAACTTAACTCATTTGAAAATAGTCTGGACAAATGAAATAAGAAGACAAAAGCACAAAATACATCCAAGGCTACTGAGATTCAACTTTGCAACTATTGTTGTATATATGCATTGCCTAATGAAAAGAGAAATTTTTGAAATTAATTTGAATTTATAGCGATCACATAGACTTACTAGTGTCCCCAGGGAGAAGTGAAGACTCTGGTACAACTGTCTCGGGCTAGGGCACGAGAAAGACAAACATTATCGGTGAACATTACTCTGGTACAACTGTATCGGGCTAGGGCACGAGAAAGACTAACATTATCGGTGAACATTACTCTGGTACAACTGTCTCGGGCTAGGGCACGAGAAAGACTAACATTATCGGTGAACATTACTCTGGTACAACTGTCTCGGGCTAGGGCACGAGAAAGACAAACATTATCGGTGAACATTACTCTGGTACAACTGTATCGGGCTAGGGCACGAGAAAGACTAACATTATCGGTGAACATTACTGCGGTTATATAGAATCATTACAAGCATAATTATGTAGAGCAGGCGACTTATATATGACTTTGACTAATTTTGTAGAACTATTCTAATTGAACCTACTGTAGCGGATGTAATGTCAGACAAAAGACAACGCCGCAGGGGTCGTTGTTGAATTCTCACATTTATTGAAGTTAATTTCAATAGATAAATAAAACATTCTGAAACATACAAAGATAAAAAAATATATAATCTCTACTCTCACATCACATGCACGAAACTCTCATTAGACAAAGTACATTCAATACAAGTGAAATGATATAATTTCCAGTTTACTTTATATTTATATGAATTTATATTAAATCAGAACATCAAAGATATACCTATATCATATGTTCAGTAAAAATAACAACACACTTACAACACGTATGTGTATCAATGCTGATTTGCGCAAAGGCACACACACTTTGTACGTCACAGATCTAGACATCGCCTTTTATATAAACTACAATAAAAGACCATACAGAATGTCATACATGATAACTCAGATATATAAAAATATATTTCATCAAGTACGTGATGATTATAAAAATATATTTCATCAAGTACGTGATGATTACTTTACTGATAAGAATATTATTTGGTTCAGTTGCAATTGTGAGATAGTTTAATGATATATTTACAAGAAGTATTAAAAAATTTGCTGGTAGCTGAGAAACAGGCCAGTCTGTCTTGACGTTGTGTCTTGATAAAGACGCTTTACTCTCATTGCTCTGGATGGCATGCGACGTTTCTCCCACATGTTGTTCGGTTAGGTAGTCACCAACTACTACAACAGGATTCTGCCTCAAAATGACCATCGCTCACAGGGTGACTGATCAACATGATTGTTTGTGATTGATCATAGTTAAACTATAACATGGAAATTTTCAAGATTTACAGCTGTCTTCATGATTAATAAATGGTCAATGTCAATGGCAAATTGTAATAAAAATGTATTGAAACAACATTTTAAAACATAGCTAGATGCCTTAAAAATATCAACATTTCCCCCTATTTTGGTTAGTGTTTTTGCAAATATTTCCCTTTCTGTTCATGATCGATCAATAATCTATCATAGCTCATTTAAGAAATGGTGATGATCGATCATGAATTTTATAGTGATTCCCAACACTTATTATAAGACGTTGCCAAATTTTCAAATGAAAAAAATGTAATAGAAACTTCCTAATTTGCTCTACATGGACCACTTACACGGACACTGATACTGACTTTGAACTACCAGGAATTTAAGTCTTGAAATATCATTTTATTAGAATAGCTAAAAGCAAAAAAAACAAACAATTTTCCTTCGCTCATTTGTGTTATTGTTCAACTGCTGAATACAAAAAACGTGAATTTCCTCACACAAGTGTGAATGTATGTACATTTCCTCCAGGATTAATATTGGGGCGAGCCATTTCCCATCAAATCATGGAGATTCATATCTGAATTAGTTAATCCCTATTTTTTGAGGAAATTGGTCCAAATTTAGATATTGTCCGATTGCAATGAAATTTGGTATGTAGGTACATCATGGGACACCGGTTACTCCCGTTACCTCACTTTTACATTTTTTAAAAAACAAAAAGGCCGCCATTTCCTGGCCTCGGATTGGTCCAAATTAAGATATTGTTTGATTTTAGTGAAATGATATGCATACCTGTCAAGTTTCCTGCATTGGACGGGAGACTCCCGAATATTCAATACAAAAATAAAATTCTCCAGTTTGAAATTAATGACCCGCGCGGGTCCTGAATTTGATTAAATTCTCCAGTTTTCTCTCGCCCTCGGACATAGCGTGCGTCAATTTGATGCTTCAAATTCTGGCTAAAACTTGTGTGTATATAAGTCTTAAAACGTTGTCCAATATACAGACTCAACAAAGGGCATATTAGCTATGGTCAGTGACACTAATTGACCCCTAGGGGTTAATTAAAAGAGTCGGTCAACTGTGACAAACCCCGACTGTCTCAGGTGAAGTTTCCAATAATCAACATACCTGTAGTAAAATAAGCTATTTGCAACATAGATTTTTCCAAAGAAGTTATATGTAACCCTGGTAAATACTAGCCGCAATACACCGCTCGGCTAGAGAGATCTTCTCTTTAGCTCGATCGGTTGAGCGTAAGACTAGTAAGCCAGAGGTCCCGGGTTCGATCCCTAGCGGAGGCAGTGATTTAAATTTAATTTATCATGTGCTCTGTTACATATACAAACCCTAAACTAGCCATATTTGCCAACAAATCAGTATATTTTTTATTGATTTAAGAATGTTGGCAAAGAACTGCAGTCACACTTTCAAAAAAATTGGCACCATGCTGTTGACGGCGGCCATGTTTGTTGTGATGTATATTCTAAAAATAGACCGGAATCCGGAAATGGACAATTGTTTCAGGATATTTTTTTTTCTCTCTCCTGATTTTAGACAATTGTTTTCTGGGAAATAACATAACTAAAAAAAGAAAGATACTTAATTTTCTTTTTTTCCAATGAAACTTATACATGGATTTGATTTAAAAAGAAGAGCCTTCAATTTCTATATTTAGATTATTAAAAAAAAAAAATTATTGATTCAATATATGGAATAATTTGAAGGTAAATTCAATTAAACTAATGTTTTTGAATATGCTACATTTTTAGCTCACCTGGACCGAAGGTCCGGTGAGCTTATGCCATGGTGCGGCGTCCGTCGTCCATCGTCCGTCCGTCAACATTTGCTTCAAATCGCTACTAGTCAAAAAGTTCTTATTGGATTTTGACCAAATTTGGTCAGAAACATCCTTGGCAGAAGGGGATCAGATTTTGCATAAATGGTGACTCTGACCCCCAAGGGGCCTGAGGGGTGGGGCCCATTAGGGGAAATTGAGGCAATTCCTTTAAATCGCTACTAGTCATAAAGTTATGAATGGATTTGAACCCAATTTGGTCAGAAACATCCTTTGGGGAAGGGGAACAGATTTTGCATAAATGGTGACTCTGACCCCCAAGGGGCCGAAGGGGCGGGGCCTAATGGGGAAATAGAGGTAATTCCTTCAAATCGCTACTAGTCATAGAGTTATGAATGGATTTGAACCCAATTTGGTCAGAAACATCCTTTGGGGAAGGGGAACAGATTTTGCATAAATGGTGGCTCTGACCCCCAAGGGGCCAAAGGGGCGGGGCCCATTAGGGGAAATAGAGGTAATTCCTTCAAATCGCTACTAGTCATAAAGTTCTGAATGGATTTGTACCCAATTTAATAAGAAACATCCTTTGGGGAAGGGGAACAGATTTTGCATAAATGGTGACTCTGACCTCCGAGGGGCCAAAGGGGCGGGGCCCCATATGGGAAATAGAGGTAATTCCTTTAAATCGCTACTTGTCATAAATTTATGAATGGATTTGAACCCAATTTAGTAAGAAACATTCTTTGGGGAAGGGGAACAGATTTTGCATAAATTGTGACTCTGACCCCCGAGGGGCAAAAGGGGCGGTGCCCCATATGGGAAATAGAGGTTATTCCTTTAAATCACTACTAGTCATAAAGTTATAAATGCATGTTGTAAACTCAGAGAGTCTGGACTTCATTATTTCTTTAAAGCAGTTGGGATCCCCACGCTTAGCCCAAGTTTTCTCTGGCCCTGTCACCATGTCTGGTGTAGGGCCAGAGCGCACTACTATATGAAAACGTGGAATTATCCGACACCGTTTGGTGTCGCTAAGAATTTGATGCAAAAACAATAAAATCGGGTGTGACATAACACCTACCTTACATATATGGATAAATGAGATATTTATGTACCCCAAAACACCCATTTAGTCTCATATAGGTGTTTTATTTCGTCCGTACAGGCCCTCGCTTTACGCTAGTCAAAATTTCATACTGTTGACCCGCCATTTTGTAAGTGACAGTACGAATAACCACCCAAATCGGAACGCAATGGACCGAAAAGACCACATATCATTTATTGTGTTTTTCTTCTTACAAAGTTTAAATTATGAAAACTAAGTTGATTATTTCCCAAAAGATGTTATATTCCATTAAAAAAATCATTATTTATAAATTATAAGCGGTAAAATATATAAAAATAAATGTTGTATTTTTTTTTCTTTTCGCTCCATCGCGCACAGATTAGGGTAATTAGGCGGACCGCGACCTACATAGTTAGCAATATGGCGTCGAGTCAAGTATGAAATTTTGACTAGCGTAAAGCGAGGGTCTATAGGACGGAATAAAACACCTATATGAGACTAAATGGGTGTTTTGGGGTACATAAATATCTCATTTATCCATATATGTAAGGTAGGGGTTATGTCACACCCGATTTTATTGTTTTTGCATCAAATTCTTAGCGACACCAAACGGTGTCGGATAATTCCACGTTTTCATATAGTAGTGCGCTCTGGCCCTACACCAGACATGGTGACAGGGCCAGAGAAAACTCGGGCTACCCCACGCTATAACCATATATAGCATTGTTTGAGGTTAACAAACAAAAGGAATTGAACATGAACATTATTTTGACATTTGGTCAAATCCAACCAGGTGAGCGATACAGGCCCCATGGGCCTCTTGTATTTAATCCATAATTGATATATGTAAATATCAGTATACATTTGAAAACAATTCATCTCAGAATATGTCTTTGACTCTAAGGATTTTACAACTGAGATTCACTGACTCCCGAGATTTTGATCCTACTTTCGTTTACTGTTCAGTAGTTTCATTCACTATTCAGAACAAGTTATAATAACTTTAATTTACTTGTTATCAAATTGAATACTATTAATCAATTAATTTGTGTGTTTTTTTTGTTGATGAATTCAATATGTTTAGTAAAAATCTCTAGTTTGTCAACTTTTGACCCTTGACAGGTATGGATATGTAGGTACATTATGGGACACTGTCTGATTTTGATGAAATTTAATAGTGTCAGTTATAACAACCAGAGTTCGTACTACTGTATACCTGGGAATTTTCACCCCAGGTTATTTTCGCCCGTGAGCAACACAAAACATATTCGCCCCGTTTTGAATTGGCCCAAAATGGTTTTCAAGAAATATCCTTTTCCTCGTTTGTAAAACCGAAAAATTCCATTCGGAATTCTCAATACAGTTGCACTCGGAACACTCGGGACTTATCAAGTTACCCAATTGTCTTACCAGCATGAGATGTGAAATGTTATCAGGTGTGAAATAAAGAATGTTTACCTGTGCTCAGATTTTCTTTTAGTCCCTATTGATTCAAGTAGTCGTAGGTATGCATGGGTGATTTTAAGCAAATACGATCAATTGCAAGTTCACAGTGCCGTGACTAATGACCAGTGTTTTCTCTTGTTCACGTGTACATACATGTACATGAATGGAAGCCACAATTAAGCGACGGTGAACTCATAAAATTAGTCTTTTCCATGGCAGGAATTTGATGCCACTCTGTATTTCAATTTTATCATGACCAGACTACATATTCTAAAAAAATGACTGAATTTTTAAAATAACTTTATGGGTTTCGTTGCTTTAGGAACAACACAGAATCTTCTTATTGGTTGAAATTAAGATATTGAGTGGTTTTGATGAAATCATGCTGAAACAGAGTTATTGCCATTCACTACACTTCATTCTTTCGGTAACACTCCTTTAGGTGTCACCCCACTAGTAGAGGGGTCACTGCCACAGCAGTCAATGCCTGTATACTCACTCTCACATGACATACATATCAAATTTGGAAAACTCTTTGTATCATCAAAGTTGACTAGTTTATACCTGTTAGTTTATGAAAAATGTGCACATGCATGATAAATTGATTACATCCATGAATACAAATTAGCTTATTTAGGATTCTTTGATGCAATGTTTTCTTGATAGATAAATTGCAATAGGGGAAATATTGATAAAAAAAAAGAAAGAAAAATCTCTAAAATATTTCTTTTTGAAGAATGATGAGATTTGGTCCCATTAGGTTGAACCATTGTTGGGACAGGCACGAAAAAAAGTAGGAAATAATTGTATTATAACTTAAATGAAAATATTTTGCCATGAGTACTGAAATATCCATGTGAGAGATGCAGGCCCTCTGGGCCTCTTGTTAGCTCAACTGGCCAGAAAGGCTGGTGAGCTGATGCCATGGCCCAGCGTCCGTCCAGTATCAGTTAATATTTCCTTTTAACCCTACTACTCCTGAACACCTATATGGATTTTGATGAAATTTTGTCTGGAGCATAATTGGGCGAAAGACAACTAATGCTGTATAACTGGAGGGTGTGGCTCCCTTGGGGCTGGACGGGCCGACTTCAATAGGGGAAAATGAGGTAAATCCTTCAAATCCCAACTAGTTCTGTGTGCCTCTCTAATTAAGCAAACTGACTGCCCTTTAGTCAGTTTGGTAATTTATTGGCACCTAAGTATGACAATCACCAGATGTAGTGGGTAGCTTTCCCAGCTTAAACAAGAACTTATTAAGTGCTATTTATTATTCTTTGTGTTGTAGTAGTGATGGCAGACAATCGCTGGAGTTTTCAGGGGTGCCAGTGGACATGACGGTGGATAGATCAGATGCTATGTCACTAGGGACAGAAGGAGTGAACAAAATGGAAGTCGGGGATACATCCCAACAGAGGCGACAGTTTTCTTACAAGTAGGTTTGTTTTAACTCAACTATTTATAAAATAGAACACCCTTCTGTCAGCCTGGGTAACTTGTTTCTTGAAAATATGTGAGTCCTCTAGTACATTTAAACAAAACATTGTTCAGACTGAAAACCATAATGCACTAATACACTGCAAAGCAGTTTGTGTAAAATGTGCACTTCAGTTTTTAGGTCACCTGAGATGAAGTCTCAAGTGACCTTTTCTAATCGCCTTTTGTCCGTCGTTGTGCATCGTCCATTTGTAAACAATTGACATTTTCGACTTCTTCTCAATAACCAAAAGGCCTAGATACCTGATATTTAGTATATAGCATGCTGAGAGGAAGGGCTATCAAGATTGTTCAAATGAGTGACCTTGACCTCCATAACAGGTCACAGGTGTCAAATATACTAAAACCTTAAAATGGCTTCTCCTCATTAACTAAGCGGCCTAGAGACCTGATATGGGGTATGGACCATGCTTGGATAAAGGGCTATCACTATTGTTCAAATGAATGACCTTGACCTTCATTTAAGGTCACAGGGGTCAAATATGCTAAAATCTTTAAATGACTTCTCAATAACCAAGAGGCCCAGAGACCTGATATTAGGTCTGTAGCATGCTGGGGTGAAGGGCTTTCAAATTTGTTCAAATGAATGACCTTGACTTTCATTCAAGGTCACAGGGGGTCAAATATGCTAAAATCTATCAACAACTTCTTCTCATTAACAAAGAGGCCTAGAGATCTGATATTAGGCCTAAAGCATGCTGGGGTAAAGGGCTTTAATGATTGTTCAGATGAATGAGCATGACCTTGACCTTCAGTTAAGGCCACCAGGCTCAAATATGCTAAAATCTTTTAAACGTCTTCTGGAGGACTAACACACATAGAAACGATATATTTTGCTTGTAGCATGCTGGAGTTAACACATTGACCTCATATTCAAGGTCACAGGAATCAAAACTACCAAAATACAGTGGAACTTCGTAAACTCAAAGTCGACGGGACCACGAAAAAACTTCGAGTTATCCGAGTGTTCGAATTAAGCGAGTTATCATTTTTGGTGAAAAGTTTGGTCAATATTTGTCAACATTATATAATCATTATAACTTCGCTCTGTCGCTCATCAGTTTAGTGTGAAGACTGGTCAATACATGTAAATATATATGTAATGTTTCGTTATGTCACTTGTAATTTGGTGTAGTTTTGCTGATATACAGTCACGATAAAGTTTCTTTCACTTAGTCACTTCAATAACGATCTGATGTGCAGGTCATGTTTGAACGATAAAACGGAATTCGACAAAATAACAAGTTATTAATGTCAAAACAAATCACCGTTTAAGTTTAACACAGATTGCATACAAAACGTAACAGAACCATTACCTTTTATTGGACATATATAAAATACTGTTTGATCGGCCTACTTACTTTTTATTGATAACCACGCTATTTCCATGTGTATTAGCACTGGAAGTTGGGCTGCGCATGTGCATATAAAATGTTACTGTAACTGAGTTGGCGTTTTATCCGATTTAATAGACAGCACTGACCGTTACAGTTGTACTCTGAACACCTCGGCAGTAATTACACTATTGTTTCAGCAGTTTAAAGATTTAATAGGCGCCGGTGACAGTGTCATTTCTACACCTGTAAAAACATCAGCCGGGTAGATCTACCGGTGTGTCAGAGATTAGTTCCGCTTGAGCGAACGGGTAGATGAGTTGTTGACTATCGTGTGTACTGATATCGGCGACCGCCTTGGGAAATTACCTGATGTAAGTAAAGCTGTACTTTTTATCACCAAGACTTGTTGTTATAAGATTCAACCGACAATTTCTTTCATGAATTTATGAAACACTTATAATAGCATGTAGGTTAGTAGTGCCGATATGTTCAGTATTACAAACGGAATTTAGCTCTTAAAAAATGTCGGCGTTTGCCACCGATCGACGAAAATTATACTTCGAGTTATTCGAACATTTCAAGTAGGATTTTTATTGTTGGGACCAAATTTTTACTTCGTATTATCCGAGTTTTTCGAGTTATCCGAATTCGAATTTTCCGAGTTTTTTTTACTAAGATAAAGAGAGAATTCGGCCGGGACCGGCGAGGTACTTCGAGTTAAGCGGGGTATTCGAGTTATCCGAGTTCGAGTTCACGAAGTTCCACTGTATATCAAAATTCAGGTGACTGTTAAAACCCATAGGCCTCTTGTCATTCAGCAGTGCTGGCCAGCCGAACTTTTCTATTGAACAGAACAATGAAGCAATGTAAGATTTTGTTTTCCTAAAAAACGCCCAAGATGGATGCATCAAAATGAAACTTTATGAAAAGTATCGTTATAGGTCAGACTTTAAAGTTTAATAGAAAATATAGACATTGTCAGCAAAATGGTGACCATATTAAATTGTGGCTTTTGATTGGCTAAAACAATTTGAGCTGAAATGGTGACCATATTAAATTGTGGCTTTTGATTTGCTAAAACAATTTGAGCTGTAACTTTTGTTCTATTTTGCTTGTCAGTACAAAAATTAGCAGTAATCTACATACTCTACGGCCACCATCAATTATCAGTATTATACATGCTCTATGGCCACCATCAATTATCAGTTTTATACATGCTCTATGGCCACCATCAATTATCAGTATTATACATGCTCTATGGCCGCCATCAATTACAGTATTATACATGCTCTATGGCCACCATCAATTACAGTATTATACATGCTCTATGGCCACCATCAATTACAGTATTATACATGCTCTATGGCCACCATCAATTACAGTATTATACATGCTCTATGGCCACCATCAATTATCAGTTTTATACATGCTCTATGGCCACCATCAATTACAGTATTATACATGTTCTATGGCCACCATCAATTACAGTATTATACATGCTCTATGGCCACCATCAATTACAGTATTATACATGCTCTATGACCACCATCAATTATCAGTATTATACATGCTCTATGGCCACCATCAATTACAGTATTATACATGCTCTATGGCCACCATCAATTACAGTATTATACATGCTCTATGGCCACCATCAATTATCAGTTTTATACATGCTCTATGGCCACCATCAATTACAGTATTATACATGCTCTATGGCCACCATCAATTACAGTATTATACATGCTCTATGGCCACCATCAATTATCAGTTTTATACATGCTCTATGGCCACCATCAATTACAGTATTATACATGTTCTATGGCCACCATCAATTACAGTATTATACATGCTCTATGGCCACCATCAATTACAGTATTATACATGCTCTATGGCCACCATCAATTATCAGTATTATACATGCTCTATGGCCACCATCAATTACAGTATTATACATGCTCTATGGCCACCATCAATTACAGTATTATACATGCTCTATGGCCACCATCAATTATCAGTTTTATACATGCTCTATGGCCACCATCAATTACAGTATTATACATGCTCTATGGCCGCCATCAATTACAGTATTATACATGCTCTATGGCCACCATCAATTATCAGTATTATACATGCTCTATGGCCACCATCAATTACAGTATTATACATGCTCTATGGCCACCATCAATTATCAGTTTTATACATGCTCTATGGCCACCATCAATTACAGTATTATACATGCTCTATGGCCACCATCAATTACAGTATTATACATGCTCTATGGCCATTTTTAGGTCACCTGAGACGAAGTCTCAAGTGACCTATTCTTATCGCCTTTTGTCCGTCATCGTGCGTCCGTAACCAATTTACATTTTTCACTCCTCAAAAACCGCTGAACCAAATTCAATGAAATTTGGCAGGAAGCTTCTATGGCTAAAGGTCTACCAAAATTGTGAATTTTATGGTCCCAACCCCCTCAGCGGCCTGAGGGGCAGGGCCACAAAGGGTCAAATTGCCTAAAACTTCAAAAATCTTCTTCTCTACTCTCAGATATTATGGAATCAAACACTCTTCATAGATGGAATGGTCTCAAGGTGCTTTACCAAAATTGTGAATTTCATGACCCTGGGGAGGGATAAACTTTACTACAGTTTAGGGAAATCACATTTTTGACTTTTATTTGTTGGATTTGTATTAAGAATTCATTCCAACTTGGTTAACCTTGTCAGCATGGGATGACAGTTTGATGGTGTGCACATGTTGGCCCTGACTGACACCTTAGACTGATGAGTGGAGCCAAAAAGGGTCAATATATTTCAAATCTCAGGTGACCATTTGTGGCCTACAAAGTTTTGTAGTCACTTGTAGATTCTGTTGGGTGCTGTGTTAGAGAGGAAGAGTCCGAAGTAGTTATATCTTCAGGTTTATTTTCGTGTATAGGACTGATCAATACAGTCCTAGGAATCCGGCAAAATAGTACAAAATATCCAGCCTTATATAGTCCTAAGTATACAGTTATGATTGATAGATACATGGTAACACAGACGACGTCTGTCATATAGCCTGAGACAATATTACATAACCATGTAGAACACGTACCGTTAACATCAGATCAACCACGTCAACAGACTTTTTAACTAAATTTTAAAATAATGTATTATATTTCACATTCAGGCCCTTGGGCATTTTGTTTAAATCCCTACTAGTCCTGTACACCTTAATGGATTTTGAAGAAATTTGGTCTGGAGTATTATTGGGCAAAACAGATTTAATCTTGTATATGGAGGGTGTGGCTCCCCTGGGGCGGAGGGGCAGGGCCTAATAGGAGAAATTGAGGTAAATCCTTTAAATCCCTACTAGCCCTGAACGCCTGAAAAGATTTTGATGAAATTTTGCCTGGAGCATTATAAGATACCCAATTCTGAAAAATAATTCACATGTTTTAGATATGTAAACATAGTCAGTTAACCCTACAATATTACCTATGATAAAGTATATGTATAATCTATACAACATTTGCAATCTTAATACAGCTCTGAAGGATAAGTAAACTTATTTTTTCTATGTTTTTCAGACCTTTGAATACCATGGTAACCAATTTTAAAAATCGTTAAAAAATTGCTAAATATTATTCAAAATGACACCATTCTCTACACAATTATTTAGCTCACCTGGACTGAAGGTCAGGTAAGCATAAGCCATGGCGCGGCGTCTGTTGTTCGTCAATCTGTGCGTCTGTTGTCCTACTGTCGTGCATCAAAATTTGCGAATTTGGTCAAAAAGATCCTTGGGGGAAGGGGAACAGATTTTGCATTAATGTCGATTCTGACCCACAAGGGGCCAGAGGGGCGAGGTCAAATAGAGGTAGTTTCTTTAGCTCGCTACTATTCATAAAGTTATTGATGGATTTAAACCATCCTTGGAGGAAGGGGAACAGATTTTGCATAAACAGTGACTCTGACCCCCCCACCAGGGGCCAGAGGGGCGGGGCCCAATAGGGGAAATAGAGGTAATTCCTTTAAAATGCTACTTGTCTTAAGTTATAAATGGATTTGAACCCAATTTGGTCATAAACATCGTTGGGGTAAGGGGAATAGATTTTGCATAAATGGTTGTTGTGAAACCCCCTCCCCCTGGGGGCAGAGGGGCAGGGCCCAATAGGAAAAATGGAGGTAATTAAATCCTTTTAAATTGCTTCTTGTAAAAGTTCTGAATAGATTTTAACCTAATTTGGTCAAAAACATCTTTGGAAAAAGGAGAACAGATTTTGAATTGTGACTCTGACTCCACTGGCCCTAGGGGGATGGGGCTCTATAGGGGAAATCGAGTTAAATCCTTTAAATGGCTACTTATTAGTCATAGTACTGAAGAGGCCTAGATATCTGATACTGGTCATGTGTCATGCTGGGATGAAGGGCTACCAAGTTTGTTCAAATAAATGACCTTGACCTTCATTCAAGGTCACAGGGGTTAAATATGCTAAAATCTTCAAACAACTTCTTTTCAATAACCAAGAATCCAAGGGACTTGAATTAGGCATGTAGCATGCTGGGGTGCAGGGCTACCAAGTTTGTTCAAATGAATGACATTGACCTTTGTTCAAGGTCACATGGGTCAAATAGGCTAAAATCTTCAAACAACTTCCACTCAATAACCAAGATGGCCAGGGATTTTATATAGGGCCTGTAGCACGCTGGGGTGAATGGCTACAAAGTTAGTTCCAATGAATGACCTTGACCAACATTCAAGGTCACATAGGTCAAATTGGTTACAAACTTCAAACAACTTCTTCTCATTTACCAAGAGGCTCAGGGTTTTGATTTTCCGCCTGTGGCATGCTTGTTTGATTGGCTACCAGATTTGTTCAAATGAATGGCCTTGACTTTCATTCAAGATCAGAGTGGTCAAATAGGCTAAAATCTTCAAACAACTTCTTCTCAATAACCAAGATGCCAAGGGACTTGATATTAGTCATGTAGTGTGCCGGGGAGAAGGCTACCAATTCTATTCAAATGAATGGCCTTGACATGGGTCAAAAAGGCTAAAATCTTTAAGCGACTTCTTCTCAATAACTGAGAGGCCCAGGGACTTGATATTAGTCATGTGTCATGCTGGGATGAAGGGCTACGAAGTTTGTTCATATGGGTGACCTTGACCTTCATTCAAAGTCACAGGGGTCAAATATGCTAAAATCTTTAAACAGTTTCTCAATAACCAAGAGGCCTAGGGGCTTGATATTAGGTATGTAGAGGAATGGGATGAAAGGCTTCCAAGTTTGTTCTGATAAATGACCTTGACATGCGCTAAAGGTCACGGGTCAAATAGGCTTAAATCTTTAAACAATGATTTTTCGATAGCCAAGAGACACAGAGACCTGATATTTGGCCAATAGTATGCTGGAATGAAGGACTAGTAGAAAATTTATTGACATGAATAAACCTAGCTTACTCTGATATTTCAATAAAATGGTAATCAGCATAGTATCTGCAGAAATGGCCTACAAGTTGCTGTAGAGCAAGGTGAGCAATACAGGCCCATTGGGCATCTTGTTTATATTTTCAAACTCTGATGACATTATGTCTGGTAGCTGTCTGGCTGTAACATTGTAGGTTAATTGTTATTTATATTCTCAAACCCTGACAGTATGTCTGATAGATGTCTGTAGCATCATAGATTCTTGTTAATTCTCAAACCCTGACATTATGTCAATTCTTACAATGTCATTTCTTAGGACCTTAAGCGATTATTGATGAAGGTGGTGAGGAGTATATTAGCTAACCTGTCTGAAGGGAAAGTGAGCTGATGCAGTGGCACAGTGCCATTGTCTGTTCATCACAGGTGTCAAATAAGCTGAAATATGTATATGTGTACCCTGAACGAAAAATTATATTTAAATATGTTATTGGTATTGATTAATAAACAAGAATGCAGAAAACCGCATCAAAATCGGCCGACCCATTACCGAGTAATTACGATTTTTTGAAAGTGCTGAATAAACTCTCTGAGTTATATTTGTGAATTAGTTAATAACAAGTGCTACCGAAACCAGGGACATATAATTTTCTTTTTAAACGGGCCATATATAACATGAAGCATCTCACTAATTTTCTCTCATAACGAGCCATTTTTAGCAATAAATGGCTAATCTTTGAAATTATGTTTTTCCTTATAACTCCAATATTATTTGCTTCGTAGTAAGAAGACTTTCTAGGAATGTTCTAGTGACATTTCTGAATAAGAGGTGTTGTTTCAAAAATTCATTGAATTTACAAGATGGCCACCACAGCAATTATCTGTTAACTTTTTTTTTGCTATGGGGTATCATCCGGCGTCTGTCGTGCGTCGTGCGTCGTGCATCGTCCGTCGTCCGTTAACTTTTTTTAACCGAGAGTGTTGAAATTCGCATTGAATGATTAGTTAGAAGGTCCTGACTAGATATTTGTATTCATTAAGTGAAAATAAAATTCAAGATGGCTGCCATGATCGCCATCTTTGAAATTATGTTTTTCCTTATAACTCCAATATTATTTGCTTCGTAGTAAGAAGACTTTCTAGGAATGTTCTAGTGACATTTCTGAATAAGAGGTGTTGTTTCAAAAATTCATTGAATTTACAAGATGGCCACCACAGCAATTATCATCTGATGAGCTATGGAAAAGTACTCTATTTTTTGTTTGTGAACAAGATATCTAATGACTGGAACATCATTTAGAGTTGATTTTCAATAACAAATTTCAGATAGTGATGATAAAGAGACAAGTTTAATTTGGAGTATGTATAATGAGTGGTTGATTTTTAATTAATTTAATTGTATGGTTTGTACCTGTCTGTATACACTGTATATATCTTCAGTGTGAACATTGCCGCTAGGGGTCCATAATGGGGGAACTGGCAGCTGACTAGCTTGGCTGCTAACAGCACCAACTGTATATATCTTCAGTGTGAACATTGCTGCTAGGGGTCCCAAATGGGGGGTTCTGTAGAACATTTCTTTGTTTAAGATAACTAGGCTTTTGGATTTTCTACTCTCTGATACCAATTAGTTTTGATGAGAAAACCTGTTAGCTTAATCTCTGCATGAAACCATAGTATTGCTGGTTTAGGGTCACACAGGAAAACAATAAAATTAATTAGATAAAGGGCAGCAGAGGTCTGGGAATGGAGCCCTATCTCCAGAGCTGCCCAGTTACCCAGTGTCTGGCTTTAATGTGTAAATATGGTAAATATCAGAACTTCTGATAATTTGAATCAAATTTGGAGAGAGTCTAAAGGTTTCTAATTCATTAGTCATATACATATATATTATGTAGTGATACTGTGCAAGTGGAAAACATGTCACATTGATACTATTTATGTCTTTACATTGCCCTAAGTAGGAATAATGATAGGACAACATCAACTGACATCTAGGATGATAATTGCATGCTGATAGCAAATATTGCAAAATTAGGTCACTGTGACTACCTTTTCTATGATTACATTAGGGCAACAAAATAAGACATCAAGGATGAGGAAGGCATGCCGATAACAAATATTGCAAAATTAGGTCACTGTGACCTACTTTTCAATAATTACATTAGGGCAATAAAAATGGACATATAAGATGACAAAGGCATGCCGGTAGCAAATATTGCAAAATTAGGTCACTGTGACCTACTTTTTAGCTCACCTGCCCGAAGGGCAAGTGAGCTTATGCCGTGGCGTGGCGTCCGTCGGCCGTCCGTCGTCCGTCCGGCGTCAACTTTTCCATTCAAGCAACTTCT
The DNA here is from genome assembly GCF_902652985.1 of Pecten maximus. Classification (NCBI taxonomy): domain Eukaryota; kingdom Metazoa; phylum Mollusca; class Bivalvia; order Pectinida; family Pectinidae; genus Pecten; species Pecten maximus. The sequence goes on along the minus strand of NC_047015.1, from coordinate 315,689 downwards.
TCTCAATAACCAAAAGGCCCAGAGACCTAATATTGGGCTTGTAGCATACTGGGGTGAAGGGCTACCAAGTTTGTTCAAATGAATAACGTTGACCTTCATTCAAGGTCACAGGGGTCAAAAAGGCTAAAATATTTAAACGACTTCTTCTCAATAACCAAGAGTCCCAGGGAGTTGATATTGGGTCTGAAGCATGCTGGGGTTAAGGGCTACCAAGTTTGTTCAAATGAATGACCTTGACTTTCATTCAAGGTCACAGGGGTCAAATATGCTAAAATAAAATTAAACGACTTCTTCTAAATAGCCAAAAGACCCAGGGACTTGATATTGGGTCTGTAGCATGCTGGGCTGAAGGGCTACCAAGTTTGTTCAAATGAATGACCTTGACCTTCATTCAAGGTCACAGGAGTCAAAAAGGCTAAAATCTTTAAACGACTTCTTCTCAATAACAAACAGATCCAGAGACCTAATATTTGGCCTGTAGCATGCTGGGGTGAAGGGCTCTCAAGTTTGTTCAAATGAATGACCTTGACCTTCATTCAAGGTCACAGGATTCAAAAAGGCTAAAATCTTTAAACGACTTCTTCTCAATAACCAAGAGTCCCAGGGAGTTGATATTGGGTCTGTAAAATGCTGGGGTAAAGGGCTACCAAGTTTGTTCAAATGAATGACCTTGACCTTCATTCAAGGTCACAGGAGTCAAAAAGGCTAAAATCTTTAAACGACTTCTTCTCAATAACCAAGAGGCCCAGGGAGTTGATATTGGGTCTGTAGCATGCTGGGGTGAAGGGCTACCTAGTTTGTTCAAATGAATGACCTTGACCTTCATTCAATGTCACAGGGGCCAAAAAGGCTAAAATCTTTAAACGACTTCTTCCCAATAACCAACAGTCCCAGAGACCTAATATTTGGCCTGTAGCATGCTGGGGTAAAGGGCTACCAAGTTTGTTCAAATGAATGATCTTGACCTTCATTCAAGGTCACTGGAGTCAAAAAGGCTAACATTTTTAAATGACTTCTTCTCAATAACCAAGAGTCCCAGGGAGTTGATATTGGGTCTGTAGCATGCTGCGGTAAAGGGCTACCAAGTTTGTTCAATTGAATGACATTGACCTTCATTCAAGGTCACAGCGGTCAAAAAGGCTAAATTTTTTAAATGACTTCTTCTCAATAACCAACAGTCCCAGAGACCTAATATTTGGCCTGTAGCATGCTGGGGTAAAGGGCTCTCAAGTTTGTTCAAATGAATGACCTTGACCTTCATTCAAGGTCACAGGAGTCAAAAAGGCTAAAATCTTTAAACGACTTCTTCTCAATAACAAACAGATCCAGAGACCTAATATTTGGCCTGTAGCATGCTGGGGTGAAGGGCTCTCAAGTTTGTTCAAATGAATGACCTTGACCTTCATTCAAGGTCACAGGATTCAAAAAGGCTAAAATCTTTAAACGACTTCTTCTCAATAACCAAGAGTCCCAGGGAGTTGATATTGGGTCTGTAAAATGCTGGGGTAAAGGGCTACCAAGTTTGTTCAAATGAATGACCTTGACCTTCATTCAAGGTCACAGGAGTCAAAAAGGCTAAAATCTTTAAACGACTTCTTCTCAATAACCAAGAGGCCCAGGGAGTTGATATTGGGTCTGTAGCATGCTTGGGTGAAGGGCTACCTAGTTTCTTCAAATGAATGACCTTGACCTTCATTCAATGTCACAGGGGCCAAAAAGGCTAAAATCTTTAAACGACTTCTTCCCAATAACCAACAGTCCCAGAGACCTAATATTTGGCCTGTAGCATGCTGGGGTAAAGGGCTACCAAGTTTGTTCAAATGAATGATCTTGACCTTCATTCAAGGTCACTGGAGTCAAAAAGGCTAACATTTTTAAATGACTTCTTCTCAATAACCAAGAGTCCCAGGGAGTTGATATTGGGTCTGTAGCATGCTGCGGTAAAGGGCTACCAAGTTTGTTCAATTGAATGACATTGACCTTCATTCAAGGTCACAGCGGTCAAAAAGGCTAAATTTTTTAAATGACTTCTTCTCAATAACCAACAGTCCCAGAGACCTAATATTTGGCCTGTAGCATGCTGGGGTAAAGGGCTCTCAAGTTTGTTCAAATGAATGACCTTGACCTTCATTCAAGGTCACAGGAGTCAAAAAGGCTAAAATCTTTAAATGACTTCTTCTCAATAACCAAGAGTCCCAGGGAGTTGATATTGGGTCTGTAAAATGCTGGGGTAAAGGGCTACCAAGTTTGTTCAAATGAATGACCTTGACCTTCATTCAAGGTCACAGGAGTCAAAAAGGCTAAAATATTTAAACGACTTCTTCTCAATAACCAAGAGTCCCAGGGAGTTGATATTGGGTCTGTAGCATGCTGGGGTGAAGGGCTACCTAGTTTGTTCAAATGAATGACCTTGACTTTCATTCAATGTCACGGGCCAAAAAGGCTAAAATCTTTAAACGACTTCTTCCCAATAACCAACAGTCCCAGAGACCTAATATTTGGCCTGTAGCATGCTGGGGTAAAGGGCTACCAAGTTTGTTCAAATGAATGATCTTGACCTTCATTCAAGGTCACTGGAGTCAAAAAGGCTAACATTTTTAAACGACTTCTTCTCAATAACCAAGAGTCCCAGGGAGTTGATATTGGGTCTGTAGCATGCTGCGGTAAAGGGCTACCAAGTTTGTTCAAATGAATGACCTTGACCTTCATTCAAGGTCACAGGAGTCAAAAAGGCTAAAATCTTGAAACGACTTCTTCTCAATAACCAAGAGTCCCATGGAGTTAATATTGGGTCTGTAGCATACTGGGGTGAAGGGCTACCAAGTTTGTTCAAATGAATGACCCTGACTCACATTCAAGGTCACGTCGATCAAGTATGCTTAAATCTTTAAATGACTTTTAGTGAAAAGCCAAAGTGCAGAGAGACATTTTATTGGTCCTGTAGCATGCTTTCAAATAACTGCAGGATCCATATATGAAAAGATCACTGCATTGCAGGTGAGCGATTTGGGCCCATTGGGCCCTTGTTCAGTAATTATGCTAGGGCAATAGAAATGGACATCTAGGATGAGAAAGGCATGCCAATAACAAATATTGCAAAATTAGGTCACTGTGACCTACTATTTCAATGATTACATTAGGGCAATAGAAATGGACATCTAGGATGAGAAAGGCATGCCGATAACAAATATTGCAAAATTAGGTCACTGTGACCTTCTTTTTCAATAATTATATTAGGGCAACAGAAATGGACATCTAGTATAAATGCATGCCGATAACTGATATTGCAAAATTAGGTCACTGTTACCTACTTTTTCAATAATTATATTAGGCAATTATTTTGTCTAGATTGCCTCAATAAGTTGACAATATACTGTAATGTCATTACTTCTTCAACTTAATATGTATATGTATATCGAAATATTGCAAACATACCATTCAACATTTTGATGATGATGAAAATGATGAAAACAAAAACTTGATGAATTTTGTTGAAGCTTCCTGTGGATGATCAGCATCGGACACAGATGGATTTCCATTGTGTTTGAAATAACTACATCATTCAAGATATCCACCATTTTTTTGCCATCTCTAGAATCACATTCTCCAGAAATTTTAACCTTACATTCTTTGAGATAGACCCTTGGTAATATACTGCCCACCAGCCATGCAGCTATCAGCCTCTAGTTAGTTCATAGGGGGATGTAAAAAAATGATATGGGGCTATAATCACAGCAGGTGAGCGTTTAGGCCTATAGGTCTCTTGTCTATTATAACGGGCCAAATACAACGTGTATCATCTTATTTATTTTCTATTATAACAGGTCGTATATAACATGTATATTTAAATATTTATTTTTTTTATTTTAACGGGTCGTTGTAACATGTATGACATTTGAATAACGGGCCGTTTATAACGACTTACATCATATAGCCTTTATTATGAGGGCATGACCGGTTTGTTACATACAAATGTACCAGTATTGATTTCGGTTATAATACTTCTAGTAATACAAGTTTAAAATGCAATTCATACAAGATGTGAAATAAATGCTAAGCATTTTGAATTTTTTATTAGCCAAAACAGCAATGATACCGTTATTTGTGATTTTTGGGTAATTGTCCGCAATTGATAAAACGTGTCCATGAAAGATCAGTAACTCCCAGACAAGATTCATAGAGTAAATTTTCAACATCATGGGTATATATATGAATGAGATAACTTAGGTTAATTATTCTATAGACAAACCTTTGAGATACGAATTTTTTCGTTTGTAAGGAAAACGAAACTCACTGAATTCCAAAAATAATTTGTTTGATTTCAACAACTTGAAAATGTATTCCCTATAGTATAAACGCAATTCTTCATACAATTCAAGCTCAATTTATGTACAACCTGTAAAAGCATGTCTTCGGAACTTTTTTGAAGTGCACAGAAACCAAACGCGTGAACTCACAAGCAATTATCGGCGTGTGCCAATTAGAACACAGAAATCACAGACACCTGTGGTGCAGTGACAGGTGTTATAAGCTTGTGGACCGTAATTTCACACCTGGTAATTGTTTAGCGGTATACTAACCCATTCAAACTTGAGAATTCGTAATTCTCTGAACATGTTTATACATCTTTTAAAAGTCCCTTTTTAAGTGAAAAATACCTAAAATTTGAAAAAGAATCATTTGTAATCGTTTGTAAGTTTTAGTATTAATTATGATTAGTCACGATGAAATAAATTGTATGTTTTTAGCTCACCTGGCCCGAAGGGCCGGTGAGCTTATGGCATGGCGCAGCGTCCGTCGTCCGTCCGTCAACTTTTCCTTTAAATCGCTACTAGTCCTAAACTACTCAGTGGATTTTGACCAAATTTGGTCTGAAGCATCCTTGGGTGAAGGGGAACCAATTTTGTATAAACGGTGGGTCTGGCCCCCCAGGGGCCTTAGGGGCGGGGCCCAATAGGGTAATATAGCAAATTCTTTAAAATCCTTCTTCTTCTGTAGAAATGAAGGGATTTGATTCATATTTGGTCTGAAGCATCCTTGGGTGAAGGGGAACCAATTTTGTATAAACGGTGGGTCTGGCCCCCCAGGGGCCTTAGGGGCGGGGCCCAATAGGGGAAATATAGCAAATTCTTTAAAATCCTTCTTCTTCTGTAGAAATGAAGGGATTTGACTCATATTTGGTCTGAAGTATCCTTGGGTGAAGGGGAACCAATTTTGTATAAAACAGTGGGTCTGGCCCCCCAGGGGCCTTAGGGGCGGGGCCCGATAGGCGAAATATAGCAAATTCTTTAAAATCCTTCTTCTTCTGCAGGAATAAAGGGATTTGATCCATATTTGGTCTGAAGCATCCTTGGGTGAAGGGGAACCAATTTTGTATAAACGGTGGGTCTGGCCTCCCAGGGGCCTGGGGGGTGGGGCCCAATAGGGGAATATAGCATATTCTTTAAAATATTTCTTCTTCTGCAGGAATAAAGGGATTTGATCCATGTTTGGTCTGAAGCATCCTTGGGTGAAGGGGAACCAATTTTGTATAAACGGTGGGTCGGCCTCCCAGGGGCCTTAGGGGCGGGGCCCAATAGGGTAAATATAGCAAATTCTTTGAAATCCTTCTTCTTCCGTAGGAATAAAGGGATTTGATCCATATTTGGTCTGAAACATCCTTGGGTGAAGGGAAACCAATTTTGTATAAACGGTTGGTCTGGCCCCCAGGGGCCTTAGGGGTGGGGCCCAATAGGGGAAATAGGGTTAATCCTTTAAATCGCTACTAGTCATAAAGTTATAAATGAATTTGAACCAAATTTGGTCAGTAACATTCTTGGGAGAAGGGGAACAGAGTTTGTATACATTTTTACTCTGAACCCCCAGGGGCCTGAGGGGCGGAGCCAAATAGGGGAAATAGATATTAGTCTTTAAATCGCTACTGGTCATAAAGTTTTTAATGGATTTTAACTAGATTTGGTCAGGAACATCCTTGGGGAAAGGTGAACAGGGTTTGTATTAATTTTTACTCTGAACTCCCAGGGGCCTGAGGGGCCGGGCCAAATAGGGGAAATAGGGTTAATCTTTTAAATCACTGCTAGTCTTAAAGTTATGAATTAATTAGAACCAAATTTGGTCAGGAACATCCTTGGGAGAAGGGGAACAGAGTTTGTATACATTTTTACTCTGAACCCCCAGGGGCCTGAGGGTAGGAGCCAAATATAGGAAATAGAGATTAGTCTTTAAATCGCTACTGGTCATAAAATTTTTCATGGATTTTAATTAGATTTGGTCAGGAACATCCTTGGGGGAAGGGGAACCGAGTTTGTATACATTTTTACTCTGAACCCCCAGGGGCCTGAGGGTAGGAGCCAAATATGGGAAATAGAGATTAGTCTTTAAATCGCTACTGGTCATAAAATTTTTCATGGATTTTAATTAGATTTGGTCTGGAACATCCTTGGGGGAAGGGGAACCGAGTTTGTATAAATTTTTACTCTGAACCCTCAGGGGCCTGAGGGGCGGGGCCAAATAGGGGAAATAGGGTTAATCCTTTAAATCGCTACTAGTCATAAAGTTATGAATGAATTTGAACCAAATTTGGTCAGGAACATCATTGGGAGAAGGGGAACAGAGTTTGTATAAATTTTTACTCTGAATCCCCAGGGGCCTGAGGGGCGGGGCCAAATAGAGGAAATAGGGTAAATCATTTAAATCGCTACTAGTCATAAAGTTATGGAAGAATTTGAACAGGAACATCCTTGGGAGAAGGGGGAACAATGTTTGTATAAATTTTTACTCTGAACCCCCAGGGGCCTGAGGGGCGGGGCCAAATAGGGGAATAGAGATTAGTCTTTAAATTGCTACAAGTCATAAAGTTATGAATGAATTAGAACCATATTTGGTCAGGAACATCCTTGGGGGGAGGGGAACAGAGTTTGTATAAATTTTACTCTGAACACCCAGGGGCCTGAGGGGCAGAGTCTAAGAGGCCCAAGGGTCTTTCCCCACCCTAAGGGGTCACAATTAGGTTGTAAAAATAATCCATAGGGTCTTTCAGTCCCTTAGAGAGTATGTGTATGAACAAATTGAACATGAACATTATTTTGACATTTGGTCAAATCCAACCAGGTGAGCGATACAGGCCCCATGGGCCTCTTGTTTATCATAAAAAACGGAGCTAAAATGATGGTTTTAATAAGTACCTATGCTTTATACCTGTACAGAAAGTATCAATTATGTTATAATTGTTGCGAATCACTTTTATATAATTTCACTGACAACGATCGTATCTAAATTATATCTTTCTTAAGCATTTAATCGTCCTTAATCCCTGAGACCATGGCATGTAAAATAAGGGATAAAATCTGTATATGTAGAAGTTTGTTGTAGACTTCAACACTGGTATTCATACGGGAGAGAGATTTAGTCTATTGTAGATCATGATGATTATAATATATTACTTTCTAAATTAAGTGTCCTTCATGACTAGATGCCGGTTTTGTATAGAATATAACGCATGAATTTACTGTACGTGTGTTCATCTTTTCTCACAAACCAGAGTATCCAGAACTGTTGGTATGTTTATTTGAATATTAATTTGCGAATGAAATGGCACATTATTTTATTTAAAAATGTTGATGCTGTGTTCCTTTCTTTGGTAATGAGTAAGAAATGGTAAACACATAACTAATATACATTTATTGGTGATCGACTGATTATTACACCAGTCTGTGTTAACCAAGCGGTCATTTTCAGAGTCAATTTCACTATTTTTATAAACTCAAACTTATATTGTTGGATTCCGACTTCTTGTCGGCAATATTCGCCAAATTCAACAACCTCAAATCTCATGTCCAGATCGTATTCAGACATGTTTGTGCTGCTACTGTACACACTGTCCTCTATGCTACTGGCCACATAAGTCCTCCGTCAACCTGTGACGTCATAGACTGAAGAGTTCCAAATCAGCGTGACTGACCGATACGCTGATTAGCAGTCGACCGACAGGTGCAAATCGCGTGCTTCGATGTGCGATATCTCGGCACTCGGCCAACCGATTTTGATGCGGTTTGCGACATTCTTCTTTGGTGGTTACAAAGAATAACATATTTGATTATCGTTTTTCGTTCAGGGTACACTTTAAACAACTTCTCACTAGATAACCAAGAGGCCCAAGGATTTCATATAAGTTCTGTAGCATGTTTTGGTGAAGGGCTACTAAGTTTCTTCCAATCAATGACCTTGACCTATATTCAAGGTTACTGGGGTCAATTAGGCTAAAATCTGTAAATAAAATCTGGGAAATAGAGGTAACTCTTTTAAATTGCTACTATTCCTGAACAACTGCATGGATTTTAATGAAATTTGGTCTAGACCATTATTTGGCAAATGTGAACTAATGTTGTATTCATGAAAAAAGGATGTGGTACTCTTGGAATCGGAGAAGGGGGCTCAATATAGGAAATATAGCAAAATATAGCAACTTTAAAATCCTTTGTCTTTATAGGTCATCTGACCCAAAGGGTCAGGATGACTTATAGCCATCATGTTTCGTGTGTCTCACATAAGACTTTTTATTTCAAAACGCTACTCCTTCTTAATTCCCAATGCAGATTTACTACCAAATTTGGTTTGAAACATCATTAGGGGAGGGCTAGACTGGTCTCACCTCTAGGGCCCTAAAAGTGGAACTTCGTGAATTTTTGCTTTAAAACCCTACTTCTCCTTAACCTTGGGTGGATTATATCCAGATTTGGTGTGAAACATCATTGGGGAAGGGCTATCATATTTTATATAAATGAGGCTGGTCTGACCCCTGGGGACAGAGGGGCAGGGCCCAAAAAGGGGAACTTTGGTGAATTTTTGCTTTCAAAACACTACTCCTCCTTAACCAAAAAGCGGATTACCACCAAATTTGGTGTGAAACATCATTGGGAGAGGGCAATCATATTTTATATGAGGCTGGTCTGACCCCTAGAGACAGAAGGGTGGGGCCAAAAAAAGGGGAACTTTGCTAAAATTTTGCCTTAAAACCCTACTTCTCCTTAACCCTTGGGTTGATTACATCCAAAATTGGTCTGAAACATCAATGGTGGAGGGCAATCATATTTTATATAAATGAGGCTAATGTTGCCCATGGGAACTTAGCCAAAATTTTGCTTTAAAATGCTCTCCTCCTTAATGCCTTAATGCATTACAACCAAATTTGGAAATGAGACAGGTCTGACACCTTGGGAAAGAAGGACGGGGCCCCCAAAAGGAGCATTTAGGTTGAATATTGCTTTAAGACACTATACTCCTCTTTATTGTCTTAATTGATTACAACCATATTCAGTATGAAGAATCAGTCCTTCATTGGGGAAGGGCAATCCTAAGTGATATAAATGAGGCTTGTCCGACCCATGGGGACAAAGGGGCATGTCCCAAAAATGGGAACTTGGCTGAAATTTTGCTTTAAGATGCTTCTTCTTTAAGCCAAAATGGATAAAAACCAAATTTGATCTTAAACATAACTGACTGCAAATAGATAATTATGGTAATGCAATGCTGGATAGAGGGGTGTGTGTCTGCTGTAAGTGTTTATCAGATGAGCGTTTAGGCCCATGGGCCTCTTGTTTAAGAATGAAAGGATATACTGTAAACGTACTTATTTTAGCGGTAGTTTAATTTTAGCGCTTTTCGCGCTCTTTGTGGTGCGCTAATTCATGTACAGCGCTAAAATAACGGTAGTCAATGCAAGTCGGCGGCCATCAATTGTCGATACCACTACTAGCTAGAATATTCCATTGATATCAAGCAGAATACTGAAATCGGCTTTGGGAAGATAATAAATAACATAACAACTACAACTCACATGTAATTTTAATGAAAACAGTTCACTAGTGACTTACCTGTAGAACACGGGTCGTCTATTTATACATCTACCAGTGGTCGCATGTTTAGTCGGTGTCTAATTTTAGAACACGGATCGTCTGTCAGTGCTTGCATGTTTTGTCGGTGCCTAATTTTAGAACTGAAATATTTTCCGAATTTTTTTTAGCGTAGTCGGGACGACTGCGCTAATTCACGTCCACACTAATAAATCATATTTTACAATTTTCTGTGTTTGCGCTAAAATTTTGACTGCGCTAAAATAAGTACATTTACAGTATTTGGAGAGGCAGCTCAAAATATTTGAAATATAGCTTAAATTGCAGTATTTTGCCATATTTACAACAACAACAAAAATAAAATACCCAGGGTCTATTGTCAGATAACAGTGAGACCCTGAGATCTTCTATCTGGTCTCTGATAAATTTGCGATTCAGGCCTATTAGGCCCTTGTTATATGAGGCCTAGCTCACGATTTGGGCCCATTGTGCCATTATTATATGAGGCCAGACTCACGATTCCGGCCCATTGTGCCCTTGTTATATGAGGCCTGGCTCACGATTCGGGCCCTTTGGGCCCATGTTATATGAGGCCTGGCTCACGATTCGGGCCCATTGTGCCCTTGTTATATAAGGCCTGGCTCACGATTCGGGCCCTTTGGGCCCTTGTTATATGAGGCCTGGCTCACGATTCGGGCCCATTGTGCCCTTGTTATATAAGGCCTGGCTCACGATTCCGGCCCATTGTGCCCTTGTTATATGAGGCCTGGCTCATGATTCGGGCCCATTGTGCCCTTGTTATATAAGGCCTGGCTCACGATTTGGGCCCATTGTGCCCTTGTTATATGAGGCCTGGCTCATGATTCGGGCCCATTGTGCCATTGTTATATGAAGCCTGGCTCATGTTGCTTTTAATGTACAATCATAATTATGTAAGTTTTTCATTGTGTCTTATAGAGTTCCAAATAATATCTGCTTTGGACAAGGAACAAGCCGAGCATTCCAGAGATCACGAAGTAGAGGACGGGACAACAAAAAGGGGCAGCACTGGTACAACAAGAATCAGAAAAACATTGACACACATGTGGACATAGAGAAAATGGATTTACAGAGTCTCAAACAGGCTCTTACCTAAATTTGGATGGATCAGTGAAATTTGATGTGTTTAGTTTGAAACAGGCAATGTAATCTAAATTTGGATGAATCAATAAAATCTTGGATGAATCAATAAAATCTTGCATATTGAATCTGAAACAGGCTCTTACTTTACCTCAGTGTGGATGAATCAATAAAATTTTATATATTGAATCTGAACATGCTCTAATTTTAGCCACCACCGCTATGTTAACGTCATACATTGTCAGTGTGAAGTGTACAAGTCATTTTCCCACCACCGCTATACTAACGTCATACATTGTCAGTGTGTAGTGTACAAGTCATCTTCCCACCACCGCTATATTAACGTCATACATTGTCAGTGTGAAGTGTACAACTCATTTTCCCACCACTGCTATATTAACGTCATACATTGTAATTGTCTGTCTGTAGTGTACAAGTCATCTTCCCATCACCGCTATATTAACGTCATACATTGTCATTGTCTGTCTGTAGTGTACAAGTCATCTTCCCACCACCGCTATATTAACGTCATACATTGTCAGTGTGAAGTGTACAAGTCATTTTCCCACCACCGCTATATTAACGTCATACATTGTCAGTGTGAAGTGTACAAGTCATCTTCCCACCACCGCTATATTAATGTCATACATTGTCATTGTCAGTGTGTAGTGTACAAGTCATCTTCCCACCACCGCTATACTAACGTCATACATTGTCAGTGTGTAGTGTACAAGTCATCTTCCCACCACCGCTATATTAACGTCATACATTGTCAGTGTGAAGTGTACAAGTCATCTTCCCACCACTGCTATATTAACGTCATACATTGTAATTGTCTGTCTGTAGTGTACAAGTCATCTTCCCATCACCGCTATATTAACGTCATACATTGTCATTGTCTGTCTGTAGTGTACAAGTCATCTTTCCACCACCGCTATATTAACGTCATACATTGTCAGTGTGAAGTGTACAAGTCATTTTCCCACCACCGCTATATTAACGTCATACATTGTCAGTGTGAAGTGTACAAGTCATCTTCCCACCACCGCTATATTAATGTCATACATTGTCATTGTCAGTGTGTAGTGTACAAGTCATCTTCCCACCACCGCTATATTAACGTCATACATTGTCATTGTCAGTGTGTAGTGTACAAGTCATCTTCCCACCACCGCTATATTAACGTCATACATTGTCAGTGTGTAGTGTACAAGTCATCTTCCCACCACCGCGATATTAACGTCATACATTGTCAGTGTGAAGTGTACAACTCATTTTCCCACCACCGCTATATTAATGTCATACATTGCCATTGTCTGTCTGTAGTGTACACGTCATCTTCCCACCACCGCTATATTAACGTCATACATTGTCTGTGTGTAGTGTACAAGTCATCTTCCCACCACCGCTATATTAACGTCATACATTGTCAGTGTGTAGTGTACAAGTCATCGTCCCATCACCGCTATATTAATGTCATACATTGTCAGTGTGTAGTGTACAAGTCCTCTCCCACCACTGCTATATTAATGTCATACATTGTCATTGTCTGTGTGTAGTGTACAAGTCATCTTCCCACCACCGCTATATTAATGTCATACATTGTCAGTGTGTAGTGTACAAGTCATCTCTCCCACCACTGCTATATTAACGTCATACATTGCCATTGTCTGTGTAGTGTACAAGTCATCTTCCCACCACTGCTATATTAACGTTATACATTGTCATTGCTTTAAAACCCTACTCCTCCTTAACGTTGGGTGGATTATCTCCAGATTTGGTGTGAAACATCATTTGGGAAGGGCTATCATATTTTATATAAATGAGGCTGGTCTGACCCCTGGGAACAGAGGGGCAGGGCCCCAAAAGGGGAACTTTGGTGAATTTTTGCTTTCAAAAAACGCTCCTCCTCCTTAACCCCAAAGCGGATTACCACCAAATTTGGTGTGAAACATCATTGGGAGAGGGCAATCATATTTTATATGAGGCTGGTCTGACCCCTAGGGACAGAAGGGTAGGGCCAAAAAAAGGGAACTTTGCTAAAATTTTGCCTTAAAACCCTATTTCTTCTTAACCCTTGGGTTGATTACATCCAAATTTGTTGTGAAGCATCAATGGTGGAGGGCAATCATATTTTTAGCTCACCTGAGCCAAAGGCTCATGTGAGCTTTTGCTATGGGGTATCATCCGGATCCGGCGTCTGTCGTGCGTCGTGTGTTAACTTTTTTTAACCGAGAATGTTGAAATTCGCATTGAATGATTAGTTAGAAGGTCCTGACTAGATATTTGTATTTATTAAGTGAAAATAAAATTCAAGATAGCTGCCATGATCGCCATCTTTGAAATTATGTTTTTCCTTATAACTCCAATATTATTTGCTTCGTAGTAAGAAGACTTTCTAGGAATGTTCTAATGACATTTCTGAACAAGGGGTGCTGTTTCAAAAATTCATTGAATTTACAAGATGGCCACCACAGCAATTATCACTTGATGAGCTATGGAAAAGTACTTAATTTTTTGTTTGTGAACAAGATAGCTAATGACTGGTACATCGTTTAAAGTTGATTTTCAATAACAAGGTCCAGACAGTGATGATAAAGAGACGACTTTAATTTGGGGTACGTATAATGAGTGGTTGATTTTTAATTGATTTAATTGTATGGTTTGTACTTGTCTGTATACACTGTATATATCTTCAGTGTGAACATTGCTGCTAGGGGTCCCGAATGGGGGAACTGGCAGCTGACTAGCTTGGCTGCTAGCAGCACCCACACCCACCTGGAATTTTGATTTAAAAAAAAAGGACCAGGATCAGGTTTTTGTAAAAAAAAACTATGTATGCTTCTAGATAATGGATAACTATACAATGTATATATACCCATCCATTATACGGGGTTGCCTCAATGCTGTGCAGTAACAGGTGTCTTTACTTGAATGATATAGTACTCAGTTCTGTAGAACATTTCTTTGTGTAAGATAACTAGGCTTTTGGATTGTCTACTATCTGATACCAGTTAGTTTTGATGCGAAAACCTGTAAGCTTAATCTCTGCATGAAACCATGGTATTGCTGGTTTAAGGTCACACAGGAAAACAATAAAATTAATTAGATAAAGGGCAGCAGAGGTCTGGGAATGGAGCCCTATCTCCAGAGCTATTACTTAGTAATGAAATCTGCACAGTTACCCAGTGTATAGCTTTAAATCACTGATAACAAGGTGTTGACAAATGTGTTTTGGGTATTAAGTGAACCTTGTGTAAATATGGTAAATATCAGAAAACTTCTGATAATTTAAATCAAATTTGGAGAGAGCCTATAGGTTTCTAATTCATTAGTCATATACATATATATTATGTATAGTGATAATGTGCAAGTGGAAAGCATGTCACATTGATACTATTGATGACCAATTCAACCTGTGACCTTTGGTGACTTATATATCACTCTTCACATTGCTCTATGTTGTGACTTGTGCAAATGAAAAGTAGGAATGATGATAGGACAGCATCAATTGACATCTAGGATGATAATTGCATGCCGATAGCAAATTTCGCAAAATTAAGTCACTGTGATCTACTTTTTCAATAATAATATTAGGGCAACAGAAATGGACATCTAGGATGAGAAATTTATGCCGATAGCAAATATTGCAAAATTAGGTCACTGTGACCAACTTTTTCTATGATTATATAAGGGCAACAAAAATAGACGTCTAGGATGAGAAAGGCACGCTGATGACAAATATTGCAAAATTTAGTTCATTGTGACCTACTTTTTCAGTAACTATAATTGGGCAATAGAAATGGACATCTTGGATGAGAAAGTCATGCCGATAGCAATTATTGCAAAATTAGGTCACTCTGACCTACTTTTTCAGTAATTATGTTAGGGCATCAGAAATAGACATTTAGAATGAGAAAGGCATGTCGATAACAAATATTGCAAAATTAGGTCACTGTGACCTACCTTTTCAGTAATCATGTTAGGGCATCAGAAATAGACATCTAGGATGAGAAAGGCATGCCGATAACAAATATTGCAAAATTAGGTCACTGTGACCTACTTTTTCAGTAATTATGTTAGGGCAATAGAAATGGACACCTTTGATGAGAAAGGCATGCCAATAACAAATATTGCAAAATTAGGTCACTGTGACCTACTTTTTCAGTAATCATGTTAGGGCATCAGAAATAGACATCTAGGGCATGCCGATAACAAATATTGCAAAATTAGGTCACTGACCTACTTTTTCAGTAATTATGTTAGGGCAATAGAAATGGATATCTTGGATGAGAAAAGCATGCAGATAGCAAATATTGCAAAATTAGGTCACTGTGACCTACATTTTCAATAATTTTATTTGGGCTATAGAAACGGACATTTAGGATGAGGAAGGCATGTCGATAACAAATATTGGAAAATTAGGTCACTGTGACCTACTTTTTCAGTAATTATGTTAGGGCATCAGAAATAGACATCTAGGATGAGAAAGGCATGCCGATAACAAATATTGCAAAATTAGGTCACTGTGACTTACTTTTTCAATAATTTTATTAGGGCAATAAAAATGGACATCCAGGTTGAGAAAGTCATGCCGATAGCAAATATTGCAAAAGTAGGTCACTGTGACTTACTTTTTCTATAATTATATTAGGGCAACAGAAATGGACATCAAATATGATCAAGGCATGTCAATATTACATATTGCAAAATTCTATT